>NC_056749.1:390976252-391066410 GCF_019279795.1 Protopterus annectens
GGTTAAGCCCCCTAAAAAAGCCCCAGGGCCGGGGAATTTAAGACCCCAAAGGTTCAAAACTGTTGAAGAGTACCCTGATCCTCATTGCTCCTTACTGGCCTCAAGTCTGGTTCCCCTTCCTGTGGCCCTATCTCTTGGAGGAAAGTACAGTTGTGTACACTTACCATAAATGTAGATGTTCGAGTGTATTCACTGTTGCAGTCATTACATTTGGGTTATCTGCTTGCAGTAGCCCTCAGTCAGCCTGATTAACAAAGTCTTGGGTCCCAAGGCCGGTTGCTGTCCCTTCTTCCATGACGTCAGGTCGTCAGGGGTATAAAGCATGCAGCCGATGCCGTTACATCAGTTTTTCTTGCCCTAGATGTCAGGTGCCCCCCTAATGAGAAGCAATTAAATCTATAAATACAAGGATATACCTCCAACAAAAAAGCAAATACACCACACCAAAAAGTTTTTTGAGCATAGTAAGTGAGAGTACAGGTATAGCCAAAAGAAGAAAGGAGGCTGGAGGGAGGGTAACCAGGACTGCAACACTGAATACACTCGAACATCTACATTTATAGTAAGTGTACACAACTTTACTATGTTCTTCGTGTTTCACTGTTGCAGTCATTACATTTGGGTAAATTCCCAATGCTAAGGTTGGGAGGAGCAATTTAAATAGAATTAGGACCAGCTATAAGGCCCTGCAAGACTACAGTGGCAAAACCAGCTCTGGATTTAGAGAAAACTGGCAAATGATAATGCTTGCAGAAAGTATGTACAGAACTCCAGGTAGCAGCTTCTAGGATGTCCCTAGTAGAGATGCCCCTGAGAAAGGCTGTAGAGGTAGATGTAGCCCTTGTTGAATGGGGTCTGATGCCCTGTGGGACAGGTTTTCCATGATGCTTATAGCAGAAATGAATGCAGTGACCTATCCATTTTGAAATGGTTTGTTTTAAAATACATTTCCCATCTGTCCCTGCAGCAAATGCCACAAGCAGTTGTTCAGATTTCCTTTGAGGTTTAGTCCTGTCCAAGTAGAATCTAAGCTGTCTGTGCACATCTAAAGAGTGCAGTATCCGTTCCCCTTTGTTCTGTGGGTTAGGGAAGAAGGTAGGCAAATGAATGGACTGCCACCTTGGGCATGAAGGAGGGATTGGTTCTGAGGGACACCCTGTCCACATGAAAGATGATGAAAGGTTCCACTGCCATAAGGGCCTGTCCTGTAATTCAGATACCCTTCTTGCAGAAGTGACTGCTAAAAGGAAAGCTGTTTTCCAGGAAAGAAATTTTAAATCTGCAGTAGCAGCTGGCTCGAAAGGAGGAATACTGAGTTTCTCCAAGACAAAGTTAAGATCCCAGACTGGAGTTGGAGCTCTCCTGGGTGGCCTTAAATTTTTGGCCCCTCTGAGGAACTGCTTGAGCAGTGGGTGAGAGAAGAGGGGAGGCTCTGTGCTATAAAGAGCTGAAATGGCTGAGGCATGAATTTTGATGGAGGAAAAGGACAAACCCTTATGAAGCATCTCAGTCAAGTATTGTAGAATCGGAGGTAAATTGGGCACTGCTGCATTCATTCCTTGAGACTGGTTCCAGGCACAAAATCTTTTCTATGTTGCAGCATAAGATTTTCTAGTACTAGGCCTCCTTGCCTCTAAAATGATATCCATCACTGATTTACTGAGGGATGGTAAAGGAGAGATTAGGTAATTAGCCAGACTGCTAGGTTCAGGGATTGCAGCTGAGGGTACAGAATCTGGTTCTCTTGCTGAGACAATAGGGAAGGAGTCTGAGGCAGGTGCCATGGAGCCAAGCATGACACACTGCACAAGAGTGGGTACTAGTGTTGGCGTGGCCAGTCTGGTGCAATTAAAATCGTCCTTGGCTTGTCCTGTTTGATCTTTAGTAGTACCTTGGAGAGCAGAGGCAGAGGAAAAAAGGCATAAACTGATAGGTTTTTCCAGCTGAAGGATAGAGCATCCCCTTTCCAAGCAAACTTGTGGGGAATCCTTGTGCAAAATTTGCCCAGTTGATGGTTCTAGGGGGAGGCAAACAGGTCTAAATCTGGGCTCCTTCACTTGCTTGTCAACATGTTGAAAATCCTTGATTCCAGTTTCCACTCATGTGGGTCCATGAGGTTTCTGCTTAGTCCGTCTGCCAGTGTATTTAGTTTTCCTGGCAGGAACTGAGCTTGTAGATTCACTTGGTAGCTCAAGGCTGTGTTCCACAATGCCATGGCTAATCTGCAGAGGGGGTAAGAATGTGTACCCCCTGCTTGTTTATGTACCACATGACAGTGGTATTGTCCGTTCACTATTAGTTGTCCTGGAAGAATGTGGTCCTTGAAGGCTGTCAGAGCATTCTATACAGCTAACATTTCGTTTTGATTTATATGCAGGTGCATTTGACTTGGGTTCCATTTGCCCTGAATGCACTTCCCTGCCAGGTGAGCCTCCCATGCATAGTCTGATGAGTCTGCTAAGATTTGGGTGGCATGGGGCAATGTGAATGGTAGTCCCCTGTTTTGGTGGCAGGCCTCTGCCCACTAAAGGAAAGTACAGTTGTGTACACTTACCATAAATGTAGATGTTAGAGTGTATTCACTGTTGCAGTCATTACATTTGGGTAATCCTGCTGGCAGGTTGCCCTCAGTCGGCCTGAATTCCAAAGTCCTGGGTCCCAGCGGGCTGCTGCCTTCCCTGACGTCAGGTCATCAGGGGTATAAAAGATGCGGCCGACGCCATTTTCTTTAGTTTTTCTTGCCCCAGATATCAGGTGCCCCCTAAAAGGGTAGCCAAAAATACATGCACCAATATAAACTTTACCTTCATCTACAAGCAAATACACCACATAGGCTGTATAAATCAGACAAGGAAAGATAGGTTCCATCAGAAAAAAAGGGGGATGGCTGGTGGGTAACCTGGACTGCAACAGTGAATACACTTGAACATCTACATTTATGGTAAGTATACACAACTGTACTATGTTCTTCGTGTTTCACTGTTGCAGTCATTACATTTGGGTAGAGTCCCAAAGCTATGGATGGGAGGCTGGGGCTAAACAGCATTAGGAGCGGCTATGAGGCCATGCAGAACTGCAGTGGCAAAGCCTGCCCTGGACTTAGAGTGGCAGATGATAGTGCTTTGCAAAGGTGTGCACTGAACTCCAAGTAGCAGCCTCTAAAACGTCCTTGGTTGGTACTCCCCTGAGAAAGGCTGCTGAAGTGGCTGCAGCTCTGGTTGAATGTGACCTAATGCCCTTAGGCACTGGCTTGCCATGGTATAAGTAGCAGAAACAAATGCAGTGGCCTATCCACTTGGAAATAGTCTGCTTTGAGATAGCCTTTCCTTGTGATCCTGCAGCATATGCCACTAGTAATTGCTCTGTCTTTCTGAAAACTTTGGTTCTGTCAAAGTAGAATCTAAGCTGTCTTTGTACATCCAAAGAATGCAGAATTCTCTCCCCCTTGTTCTGTGGATTTGGATAAAAAGTTGGCAGATGAATAGTTTGGTTGAGAGCCACACTGGACACCACCTTAGGCATAAATGTTGCGTTTGTCCTCAGAGAGACCCTGTATCAATGAAAAATTATAAAAGGTTCCACAGCCATTAGTGCCTGTAGCTCTGAAACTTGTCAGAGCTGTTTTCCAAGATAAAAACTTTATATCAGCAGTAGCAGCTGGCTGAAAAGGAGGCAGGGTGAGCTTTTCCAAGACATAGTTGAGGTCCCATGCAGGCATTGGTGATCTCCTTGGAGGCCTTAAAATTTTTGGCTCCTCTGAGGTACTGTTTTAATAAGGGATGAGAAAAGATTGGTGGCTCTGTATTGTAATGAGCTGAAATGGCAGAGGCACGAATTTTAATAGATGAAAAAGATCAGTTAAGTATTGCAAAATCTGAGGAATATTTGGCACAGCGGGTATCAGTTCCTTGTGCCTGGTTCCAAGCACAGAATCTCTTCTATTTTCCAGCATAAGATTTTCTAGTACTAGGCCATCTGGCCTCCAAAATGACATCCATCATAGCTTTACTGAAAGGTGTGTTTTGTATGACTACATTATCCGCCATGCTGTCAGGTTTAAAGTGCTGAGTTGGCTGTGCAGGATCTGATTGTTTTGCTGGGACAGTAGATGAGGTATTTGAGGTAAGGTCCAAGCTGGGCATTGAGACAAGTCCTTTAGGATTGGAAACCAGTACTGGCGGGGCCAGTCTGGGGCAATCAATATCATTTTTGGCTTCTCCTGTCTGACCTTTAGGAGTACCTCGGGGAGGAGAGGCAGTGGGGAAAGGCATATACGGATAGGTTTTTCCTGCTGAAAGATAGGGCGTCCACTTTCCATGCTTGTCTGTGATAAGAATCTTTTCAGATAAGAATGCAGAATCTTTTTAGTTGGTAGTTATGAGGGGAGGCAAATAGATCTATGTCCGGGCATCCCCATTTCCTTGTTATCATGCTGAAGACTTGTGGATCCAGCTGCCACTCGTGGGGATCCATGAGGTTTCTTCTTAGTTGATCTGCCAGAGTATTTTCCCTTCCTGGCAGGAATTGTGCCTGCAGATGTACTTGGTAAGTCAATGCTGTGTCCCACAAAGTCATGGCTAGTCTGCAAAGGGGGTAAGAATGTGTGCCCCCCTGCTTGTTTATATACCACATGACTGTGGTGTTGTCTGTCTTTATCAGTAGTTGACCCGGATGAAGTAGGTCCTTGAAGGCTGTCAGGGCATTCTGAACAGCTAGCATCTCTTTTTGATTGATATGTAGATGCATTTGGGTTGAGGACCATGTGCCCTGAATGCATCTTCCTGCCATGTGGGCCCCCCCAGGCATAATCTGATGCATCCATTGTTAGTGTCTGCCTGGCTGGGGTTAATGTGAATGGCTGTCCCTTGTTTTGGTGACAAGCCTTTGCCCACCATCAAAACTCCTGTTGTAGGCAGGGAATGAGAGTAATCATTGTTTCCAGGCTGTGGCAATGTTGAGTCCAAACACTTTTTAGGTACCATTGAAGTTTCCTCATATGCAGTCTTGCATATGGAATTAGTAGGATACAGGATGCCATGAAGCCCAAGGCCTGCAGAATTTTTCTTGCAGATAACTGGGCCTTTGTTGCCAACATTTTGAAATAGGTAGTCAGTTGCCTTTGTTTGTCTGGCGTGAGATAAGCCATCTGGGCAGTTGTATTTAAGCTTGCACCCAGGAATATTAACTCTTGAGAGGGTACTAGTTTTGATTTCTTTTCGTTGACTGTGTACACTAGGCATGTTAGAAGTCATTTCACAAACGCCAGATGCTGTAGAAGAATGTCCTTGTTCTCTGCTTGAATTAGACAGTTGTCCAAGTAAGGTTACATTTGTATTCTTAGTTGTCTGCAGAATGCAATTACTGGTGCCAGGCACTTTGTAAAGACCCTGGGTGCAGTAGAGAGACCAAAGGGCAGTGCAGAGAATTGGTAATGCATTGAGTCAGCCTTGAATCTGAGGTATCTTCTGCATAATTGTCTGAATGGGACATGCAGATATGCCTCTTAGGTCTAGATTCACCAGTCAAGCATTCTTGCCCAGCACGGGCAGAAGCTGCTGCAAAGTCATCATCTTGAATTTTGGTATATCCAGGAAATGTGTTCAGAATAGACAAGTCCAGTATTTGTCTTCAGGCCTGGTCCTTTCTGGGTACCAAAAACAGTCTTGAGTAAAATCCTTGTCCCTGTTCTTGCTCTGGTACTTGTTGAATGGCCCCCATGTCCATGAGGGATGAGACTTGTTTTTGTGCCTCTGCCCATTGATTTTTTGGCAGATCTGGCCAGCTGTTTGCCTTTGGTAGAGTATGGAAATGGAAATTGTACCATTGTGACACGATATTTAGAACCCACTTGTCCTGGGTTATAATGTGCCAATTTTGAGAAAAAAGTGCTAATTTTCCCCTAAGGGTGCTGCCAGGAGATAAGTGCTTGGTGCAGGCGGGGGGAAGTCATTGGGACTGTTTCCTGTATGGTTGTGATTTGTCTTCTCCAACTTTGGAGGTAGAAGCACCCCATTGCTTTGACCTGTAGGAACCTTGCGCCTGGGATCTGCCTCTAGGGCGTCTGGATCTGCCCCTTTGAGGTCTGTCTGACACAGGAAAGGACCAATTCTTTGTAGGCCAGTATCTACTAAACCTAAGTGGCTGTACTTGTAAAAAAATCTTTGACAGTTTGCATAGATTTAGCTTTGTCCTCCATTTTCTTTAACACCTCCTCTGCCTTAACACCAAACAAAGTATCATGCTGTAAAGGTGCATCTAATAATTTAACTTTGACATGATCAGGTAGATTTTATTCCTTTAACCAAGCATGCCTCCTAATTACAGAATCCGTAACTGCGGCCCTGCAGGAGGCCTCCAAAGAATCAAAACCACATTGCAAAGTATGTTTTCCAACTTGTTCAGCTGCATGCAATAAATCCTGCATTTCCTTGTTTTCTGCACATTCAGAGTTTAATAACATTTTCTGTTTAAGCAATGCAATGACATGTTGCTGATATTTGAGCATAAGAAACTGACAGTTTAAGGCCCTTATAGCCAAGGTAGCAGATGTGTAAACCTTTTTTCCCCATCTATCCAGTGCTCTATAATCTCTGTCAGAGGGGGTAGGGTTTTTTTGCAGCGGAAGCCTTAACTTCTTTGGGACCCTGTGAAATAGTTTCTGGGTCTGCAGCAGGGTTTTTAAAAAGGAATTTATGAGAGTCAGGAACCCTGTAATATCTGTCGGGCTTAACAGGAGCTGGAGGTAGAGAGTCAGGGGTAAGACTAGACTCCAAAAACACATCATCTACAATATCTAACAGGTGGAATGGCCAGTGGCCTGTGTTGCGGCAGTTAAAGGAAATCCCTGAGCCTTATAGATTCTGAAAAATCTTGGCTCTCCCAGTGGAAATGCTCCCTCAAGGTATGCAAGGTTTCCCCAAAAGAATAGTCCTCTGGAGGAGAAGCTGAAGGTATAGATTCTTCAGCATCAGAATCCTCATAGGGTGGAAGAGAATATTCCTGAACAGAAGAAGAATCAGAAGAAATAGAAACCTGATCTGGAGATTCATAGTTAGTTTCTTGCCTAGGCCTCTTATAAGGAGGGGGATGGGAACCCCTGATCAAGGTAAAGTACAGTTTTGTACCTACCATAAATGTAGATGTCCGATAGGTATGCATCTGCAGTCATAACATATGGGTTGTCCTGCCTCAGGCAGCCCTTCGGTCGGCCGGATTCCAAAGTCTGGGTCTGGCCTCGGCTGATGTCGCACTTTCCCCGATGTCAGAGCTTCTGGGGTATAAAGGCATCAGCCGACGCCATTTTCCTCAGTGTTTCTTGCCCCAGATGCCAGGTGCCCTCTAGGAAGGCTAAATTTGGAGAAAAGTTGAAAATTCCAAATAGTAGCAAACAAAATATATATATACATATATACATACAAGCAAATACACCATAATAGATTCCCCCAGCTAGCTGAAAGAGGGGTAAGCACCCTAGGAATACCACAGAGGGAAGGAGGGTAATCCTGACTGCAGATGCATACCTATCGGACATCTACATTTATGGTAGGTACAAAACTGTACTATGTCCTTCAAGGATGCATCTGCAGTCATAACATATGGGTAGAATACCATAGCCAAACTGGGGGAGGAGGTACTAAGAGAAGGATGGTGTAGTTAAGATCCCTGTAAAACTGCAGTTGCAAATCCTGCTCGGGATCTGGAGTATAAAGCTAGATTGTAATGCTTGGCAAATGTATGCACGGAGCTCCAAGTAGCAGCTTCTAAAATGTCCTTGGTAGCCACCCCTTAGGAAAGCTGTAGTGGTGGCTGTGGCTCTTGGAATGAGGCCTGATATTTTCAGGAGCTGTCTTTCCATGAAAAGAGCAGAAAATGCAATTTCCTATCCATTTTGAAATTGTCTGTTTGGAAATTGCTTTTCCTTGCACTCCAGTTGCATATGCTACAAAAAGTTGGTCAGTTTTCCTGTTGGTTTTAGTTCTGTCCAGATAGTAGCGTAGTTGTCTGTGTACATCCAAGGTGTGCAATAGTCTTTCCCCTGTTCTGTGGGTTAGGGAAGAACGCAGGCAAATGAATAGCTTGGTTCAAGGATACCCTGGATACCACCTTTGGCATGAAAGTAGGATTGGTTCTCAGAGACACTCTATCCTGGTGAAAAATAAGGAAAGGCTGCACTGCCATTAATGCCTGTAACTCGGATACTCTTCTTGCTGAAGTGATTGCCAGAAAGAAAGCAGTTTTCCAAGATAAAAACTGTAAGTCTGCTGATGCTGCTGGTTCGAAAGGGGGTAGTGTTAATTTTTCCAGCACAAAATTGAGATCCCATGCGGGCAGAGGGGGTCTCCTTGGAGGTTTCACATTTTTGATCCCTCTTAAAAATTGTCTGAGGAGAGGGTGAGAAAAGATAGGAGGATCCATATTGCACTCTGCTGAAATTGCTGAAGCATGAATCTTAATGGAAGAATAGGACAGGCCATTGTGGAACAGTTCTGCTAAGTATTCTAGGATGTGTGCTAGGTTTGCCAGTGTGACATCTGTACCCTTTGATGTGCTCCAAATGAGGAATCTCTTCCATTTAGCTGAGTATGTCTTCCTTGTGGAGGGTCTGCGAGCCTCCAGGATAATGTCCTTGACCCTCTGAGATAAGACAGTTTGGTTTTGTTTTAAACAATTTTCTAGGCAGTTAGCTGCAGTGTTTTCAAGTTTGGATGCAGGGTCTTGAAGTTGTTCTGCGTTAGAAGAAGAGGCCATAGTGGTAGAGGCTATGAGTTTGCCCGAGACATGCTTCTCAGTAGCGGATACCAGTGCTGCCTTGGCCAGTCTGGAGCTATTAGTATCACCTTTGGCTGTTCCTCCCTGATCTTCAGTAGAACTTTGTACAGCAATGGGAGAGGTGGGAATGCATACACTGTTAGGGCATTCCAGCTGAAAGAGAGAGTCCACCCTCCAGGCTTGTGGGTGGTATATCCTTGAGCAGAATTTCTTCAGTTGGTGGTTGAGTGGGAAGGCGAACAGGTCTATCTCTGGCATTCCCCATTTGTTTATGAGTTTGAAGATGTCTGGATGCAGCATCCATTCGTGAGCATCCGTGGTAGTTCTGCTTAAGCTGTCTGCTAGTGAATTCTCTTTTCCTGGAACGAATTTGGCCTGCAGCTGGATGTTGAGATTCAGGCCTAGGTTCCACAGATCCATTGTCATCCGGCATAAAGGGTAGGAATGCGTGCCTCCCTGTTTGTTTATGTACCACATGACTGTGGTATTGTCTGTCCTTATCAGCAGATGTCCTTGCTGGAGGAATGGTTTGAAAGCCTCGATTGCATGCTTCACTGCCAGCATCTCCTTTAGGTTTATGTGCAAGTTGCTGGTCTTGAGACCATAGGCTTTGGATACACTTGTCCTCCATGTGTGCTCCCCATTCTAGGTCTGAGGCG
This sequence comes from Protopterus annectens, assembly GCF_019279795.1. Lineage (NCBI taxonomy): Eukaryota > Metazoa > Chordata > Ceratodontiformes > Protopteridae > Protopterus > Protopterus annectens. Next base: position 390,985,681 of record NC_056749.1, read on the forward strand.
CCCGTGGTGATGGTCTGCCTTGGTTGTGGTTTGTTGAAAGGCAACCCTCTGTTGGACTGGCAGGCCTGAGCCCACCACAAGAATTCCTTTTTCAGGCATGGAATGATTGGTATCATGGTTTCTAGACTGTGCCTGTGTTGAGACCATACATTCCTTAGGTACCATTGTAATTTCCTCATATGCAGCCTGGCATGCGGGATCAAGATTATGCAGGATGCCATGTAGCCCAGGGCCTGCAGGACTTTCCTTGCAGTAAGCTGAGCTTGTCTTGTCAGAGCCATGAAGTAGTCTGGGAGTTGCTTTTGTTTTTCTTCTGTGAGAAAAGCCATCTGAGTTATTGTGTCCAGATCCGCTCCCAAAAAGGTTATCCTTTGGGATGGCACTAGTCTTGACTTCTGGATGTTGACTGTGTATCCCAAGGCCTGTAACAGGTGTATGACATAGGCCAAATTCTTTATTAGTTTTGTCTTGTTGTCCGCTTGTATTAGGCAGTCATCCAGGTATGGGTAGATTTGAACTCCCTGAAGTCTGCAGTGTGCAATTACTGATGCCAGGCATTTCGTGAATACTCTGGGCGCAGTAGATAAGCCAAAGGGCAATGCTGAGAATTGATAATGCTCTGATCCTGCAAGAAATCTGAGGTGTCTTCTGCAATCTGGTCGTATAGGGACGTGCAGGTATGCCTCCTTGAGATCTAGAGTCACCAGCCAAGACTCCTTGCCCAACATGGGAAGAAGTTGCTGTAGGGTCAGCATTTTGAATTTTGGCACAATGAGATATGTATTTAGTGCGGACAAGTCGAGAATAGGCCTCCATTGGTTTTCTTTTCTTGGTACAAGGAATAGTCTGGAGTAAAATCCTTGGCCTTGTTCCAGAGATGGTACCCTTTCTATTGCTTTCATCTGAAGTAAATTGTTGATTTGTCTTAAAGCCTCTGGCTTCTGGTTTCTGGTTTGGTGGAAGGTTTGGCATTCCGCTCCTTTTTGGTAAAGTGTGGAAGTGAAACCTGTATCCTTTGTCTATTGTTTGCAATGTCCATGTGTCTTTGTAATGCAATGCCAGTTTTCGAGAATAAAGCCAGCTTTCCAAGGGTGCTTCCAGTTGTTCCCTGGTAGGAATCAGAGTCAAGTCATTGTGTCTGTCCTGTGGAAGTGGATGTAGTTGCAGCTGTGGCAGTACTCCTCTGGTTGGCAGGCTGCCATTGATGACCCCTGTAGGCACCCTTGGATTGACCTCTGCCTCTTGGGCGTCTATTCCTGCCCCTCTGTGCTCTGTAGGTGTCTGGAAAGGACCAATTCTTTGAAGGACAGTTTCTGCTGAACCTCGGAGGTTGAACCTGCAGAAAATCCTTTACTGTCTGCACAGATTTTGCTTTTTCTTCCGCTTTTAGAATCTCCTGTGCAGGGGAGCCAAATAAACTTTGTTTCTCCATTGGAGCATCCAGTAGTTTAGCCTTGACATGGTCTGGCAAGGATTGCTCTTTTAGCCAGGCATGCCCCAGAATTACTGCCCCAGTCACAGCTGATCTAAATGAAGCCTCCAGTGCATCATAGCCACATTTTAAGAAATGATTACTGACCTGCTGAGAGTTGTGTACCAAATCCTGAAGGGACTTACGGTCTAAAGGTTCAGGAGAAGAAAGCTTTTTATTCAGCTGATCTAACAAATATTCCTGGTACTGTATCATGTGGAATTGACAGTTTAATGCCCTGGCAGAAAGAGTAGCAGATGTATAAACCTTTTACCCCATCTCTAATGCTTTTGACTCTCTTCAGAGGGAGGGTTTTGGCAGTGGCAGCTGCAACACCTTTTGGGCCCTGAGAAATAGTCTCTGGGTCTGCAGCATGGGCTTTATACAAGTGGAAGTGAGAATCCGGGACCCTGTAATATCTGTCAGGTTTGGCAGGGGCCGGGGGAAGAGAATCAGGGGCAGAACTGACATCATTATACGCATCATCAACTACAGTTAGCACAGGTGGTATGGCTAAAGGCCTATGCTGTGGCAAATGTAAAAATGTCCTTAATCTTTTTCTTGAATCAGAAAAATCCTGACCCTGCCATTGAAAGTGTTCCCTCATTGAGTGTAAAGTCTCCCCAAAGGAAAATTCTTCAGGAGGGGAGGCAGAAGGAATAGAGTCTTCTGCATCTGAATCCTCAAGAGGTGAATATTGCCCTTCCTGATGGTCTGATAAATCAGATCCATCCGAGGAGTAATCAGAGGAGAGAGGTTCAGGGGGTTCCGTCCTAAGCCTTTTGTCAGGAGGAGGATGGGAGGCCCTGTCTGGGTGAGGTTGGGAACCCCTAATCAAAGATATAAGGTCCTCAGCAAGGCTGAGCATCTGAGAACTTGAGGAAGGTCTCTGAAGTAGATTTGGCAGGTAAAGCTTTTGAAATTTTGGCAGCTTTAGCCCTGGAGAAGGCCTTAATAGACATAGATGCAGGGGGCCTAGCTGCCCCACGTGCAGGTGTAGAAATGTCCAATGGAATGGTGGTGTCGGACAATTCTTGTGCGCTTGCTTCTTCGGTAGGGATTTCTGAAGCAGACTCAGCCGGGGCCGCTCTGGCCTCGGTTGTCGGAGGTATGTTTTCGGCAGCAGTAAGAACCAAGGACTCGGTTTCAGCCGAAACAGAGACACTCGCGGTAGGCCTAACCGTGGTTTCAGCCAAAACCGCGGGCCGCGAGTGTCGGTCCTTTTCCTTGTGTTTTTGGCCAAATAGTCGGAGTCTCCGACGGCATTTTATATGCAAAAGCGGATCGAAAACTCTTCTGCAACTCCGACCGACGCCTAAGAGTCCGGTTGAAGGAGGCACAGGCTAAACAAGCTGATACGTCGTGGTCTGGGCCTAAGCAAGGAAGGCAGTAAGAATGGAAATCCTTATGAGGTATTTGTTTCCCACAAGGTTAAACAATTATTTACTTTGTCCGACATCGCTGAGGCAAGAAAGAGTCCCAACGGGTACTTAGCTTTTTAGAAGTCTTCGGTAGCTGAAATCTCTGGATCTGACCGGCACTTGCGAACAGCTTCTGCTCGGCACCGCGGCAAGAAAGACTGAGGAAAATGGCGCCGGCTGATGCCTTTATACCAGAAGCTCTGACGCCGGGGAAAGTGCGACATCAGCAGAGGCCAGACCCAGACTTTGGAATCCGAGGGCTGCCTGAGGCAGGACAACCCATATGTTATGACTGCAGATGCATCCTTGAAGGACATTTAAGTCTTCGGCCATTTTGAGCATCTGTTTTTTGGGCATAGAGGCAAGTCCACGTGACTCTTGAGCTTATTTCTTTGCTTTAGAAGGTGCTTTAGTCTTTGCCTTTGAAGCTGAGGTTGGTTTAATGTAAAGATGTTTAGGTCTGAATACACCCTCAGAAGCTGGTGCCTGCTCAGCGGCTCCGGATCCATCTGAAGGAATAGTATCCGAGGGCTCCAATACCTTGAGTTTCCGGCAGCATGGCCGACTCCACGTGGGAGTCGGTAGTGGCCTGCGACTTTAAAGTAGCGGATGTCAGGGGCTGTGAAAGCGCCTCACTGAGAACCGGCGACTGGCTTAGGAGAAGCTTCGTCGTCGGTTTTGGGCCTCGGTTGTCTATCTCTCACCTTTTCTTTGCGTTTGTGAACTCCGGTACTCGGATCGCTATCCAACGACATTTCTGGATAATTAAACCAGCGTCCAAAATAGTTTAAAGCAAAATCATACCGACGCTTAATAGTGCGTTGGTTAAATCTAGCACAAAACCGACAACCAGAAACGTTGTGATCAGGGCCTAGGCAAGGAATACAGTAAGAATGAAAGTCCTTATGAGGTATTTGCTTTCCACAAGAAATACAATTATTAACTTTTTTTGACATCGGTCTGGAGCAAGAAAAAAGTTTCCCCAACAGGGTACTTAGCTTTATTGAAGACTTCGGATCTGAAACTCGAACACGAAAATCTCAGGAGTCGTCCGACCGGCACTTGCGAACTGCTTCTGCTTCGGGCACCGCGCGGCAAGAAAGACTAAAGAAAATGGCGTTGGCTGCATCTTTTATACCCCTGACAACCTGACATCAGGGAAGGGGCAACAGCAGGACCCAGGACTTTGGAATTCAGGCCAATTGAGGGCAACCTGCCAGCAGGATTACCTAAACGTAATGACTGAAACAGTGAAACACAAAGAACATCTCTAGGCATAGGCAAGGTATGATAGGAATCCTTGCTTCCAGATCCTGTGAATGTTGACACCATAGGCTTTTAAGATATCACTGTAGTTTCCTCATATGCAGCCTTGCATATGTAATTAGAAGAATGCAGGAGGCTAAGAACCCAAAAGCTTGCAGTATTTGCCTTGCCAATAGCTGGGTTTTTGTGGCCACTTGTTTGAAGTAGGTTGTCAAATTAATCTGTTTCTCTGGTGTGAGGAAAGCCATCTGGGAAGTTGTATTCAAGCTTGCTCCCAGGAGTATAATTTGTTGACAGGGTAAGAGGTGTGATTTATTTTTGTTTATGGTGAACCCCAGACAAGTCAGTACCCTTTGAACAAAGGCCAGATGATTCAAAAGAATGCCCTGGCGTTCTACCTGAATTAGACAATTGTCCAGGTATGGGTAAATTTTAATATTCCTTTGCCTGCAAAATGAAATGACTGGAGCTAGGCACTTTGTGAATACCCTGTGCACAGTAGATAAGCCAAAGGGCAGTGCAGAGAACTGCATGTTAGCCTGCTTTGAAGCGTAGGTATCTTCTGTAAGACTCCCTGATAGGGATGTGCAGGTATGCTTCTTTTAAGTCTAGTGTTGCCAACCATGCATCTTTGCCTAGTACAGGAAGCAGCTGGTGAAGAGTCAACATCCTGAAAGGTGTTTAGAGTAGAAAAGGTCCAACGCCATGTATTGCCTTTTCTGGGTACCAGAAAAATCTTGAATAGAAACCTTGTCCCTTTTCCTCCGCTGGTACCAACTGAATAGCCCCCATGTTTAAAAGAGAGAGTACTTGATTTGGGGCCTCTGCCCACTGATTTGGGGGTAGATCTGGCCACCCGATTGGTGTTGGTAACATGTGGAAGTGAAATCTGTATCCTTGGGACACTTCCAAAGACATGCATTTGGAGCATTTCTCCCCGGGCCTCTGCTGAAAACAGGATCTGTGGAACCTAGTCGGACATTCCCGGTTAACAAATGTTAAATAAATAAATAAAAAAAAAACTATATTTAAAACCCATTAGTCCTGGGTAATGAGTTCCCAGTTTTTGGCCTGCAGACCAATCTTTCTGCCTAAAGGAGCATTCAGTTGGGAAGTGCTTGGAAGTTTTAAAAGCAAATCAATGAGACAGTTTTCCATAGGGGGGAGTCTTACTACTCCCAGATTTTGGTGTGGAAACCCCCCCATTGCTTAGTCTTGTGTGTCCCTTGGGACTGAAACCTGGAGTTTCTGCTGTTTCTGGGTTTGGCTTGAGAAGACCTGGAAGGGGCTGGAAAGGACCAATTTTTAGAGGGCCAGTGCCTACTAAATCTAGGAGGCTGAACTTGTAAGAAATCTTTAACAGTTTGCAAAGATTTAGCTTTATCTTCCATATTTTTAAGAACTTCCTCAGCCTTGTTGCCAAACAGGCGGTCCTGATTTAAGGGAGCATCCAACAATTTAGCTTTAACATGATCAGGCAAAGATTGCTCCTTAAGCCAAGCATGCCTTCCGAGCACAGACCCAGTAACAGCAGCCCTGCAAGAGGCCTCTAATGAATCAAATCCACATTGCAAAGTATATTTTCCAACCTGTTCAGCAGAATGCATTAAATCCTGTAATTCTTTACTTTCAGCACAGTCAGGAATCAACATCATTTTCTGTTTAAGCAACCCAATAACATGTTGTTGATACTTTAACATATGAAAAGTACAGTTTTGTACCTACCATAAATGTAGATGTTCGAGTCTTCACCCTGCTGCAGTCATTACACTTGGGTTATCCTGTCGTCAGGCGGTTCCGCAGTCGGCCGGATTTCCAAAGTCTTGGTCCGACGTCAGTTGCAGTCGCCTCATCCCTGACGTCAGTGTGCCAGGGGTACATATATTGCAACCGACGCCATTTTCTTCAGTTTTTCTTGTCCCAGATGTCAGGTGCCCCCAAAAAGGTGATCCAAATCAGTACCAAATGGTGTGAACACTGTGCAAACACAAAATCCATTCAGCTATAAGCAAATACATCAGTAAGACATAGCAGAGGTTTAGCCAGTAGATCAGAGGGGTTGGAGGGAGGGTAACCTGGACTGCAGCAGGGTGAACACTCGAACATCAACATTTATGGTAGGTACAAAACTGTACTATGTTCATCGTGTTACCCTGCTGCAGTCATTACACTTGGGTTGAGTCCCAAAGCTAAGGTAGGGTGGAGGCATCATAGAGGGTTAGTGGAGGCAATGAGGCCCTGCAGAACTGCAGTGGCGAAGCTTGCCCTGGACTTAGAATAAAGAGGTAAGTGATCGTGTTTGGTGAAGGTGTGCACTGAACTCCAAGTAGCAGCTTTTAAGATTTCCTTGGTAGGAATCCCCTGAGAAAGGCTGTAGAAGTAGCTGTTGCCCTGGTAGAGTGGATCTAATGGTAGGAGGAACTGATTTCCCATGATGGGTATAGCAGAATCGGATTCAATGGCCTATCCATTTAGAAATGGTTTGCTTGGATATGGCCTTCTCTTGAGAGGCTGTAGCATAGGAAACAAAGAGCTGGTCAGTTTTTCTGAAAGCCTTAGTTTTATCCAAGTAGTAACGAAGCTGCCTGTGAATGTCCAAGGAATGCAGGAGTCTCTCACCTTTGTTCTGGGGATTGGGGTAAAAAGTGGGTAGGTGGATGGTTTGATTTAGAGCTACACTGGAAACCACCTTAGGCATGAAGGAAGGATTAGTTCGTAGAGAAACTCTGTCTTGATGAAAAATGAGGAAAGGTTCCAACTGCCATAAGTGCCTGCAATTCTGAAACTCTCCTAGCAGAAGTTATTGCCAGGGGCAGGGCAGTCTTCCAAGATAGGAACTGAAGGTCTGCAGAAAAAGCTGGTTCAAAGGGAGGTAGCGTTAGTTTTTCCAGAACAAAGTTGAGGTCCCATGTTGGTGTAGGAGCTCTTCTAGGTGGTCTAATGTTTTTCGCCCCTCTGAGGAACTGCCTTAGGAGAGGATTTGAAAATAACGGTGGATTTGTGTCGTAGTGAGCTGAAATAGCTGAAGCATGGATTTTAATTGAGGAGAAGGAAAGTCCTTTATGCAACATCTCAGCTAAATACTGCATAATGTGAGGCATATGAGGCTGAGTTGTGTCTTGGCCTTTAGCTTGGTTCCAAGCAGAAAACCTTTTCCATTTGTCCGAGTAAGCCTTCCTGGTGCTTGGCCTCCTGGCTTCGAGAATAACATCCAGCACTGCTTGGGAAAGAGGGGCTGGTTGGATGCTTAATTGATTTGCCATGCAGCCAGGTTTAAGGTTTTTATCTGGCTGTGTAGAATCTGCTTGTCTTGCTGCGTGAGCAAATGAGGTTATTTGAGGCAATATTCATGGTGGGCTGTGAGCCATATTCTTCAATAGCGGGTACCAGTGCTGGCGTAGCCAGTCTGGGGCTATGAGAATCATTCAAGGTTTCTCCTTTTTGACCTTCAAAAGAACCTTTGTGAGAAGAGGTAATGGAGGAAAGGCATATACTGTCAGGTTTTTTCCAACTGAAGGAGAGAGCGTCCACTTTCCAAGCTTGATGGTGGAATGTCCTTGTACAAAATTTTGTCAGCTGGTAGTTTTGAACATTGGCAGACAGGTCTATATTTGGTAGGCCCCATCTTTGAGTTATCATTGTAAATATTTGTGGGTCTAGCTTCCACTCGTGGGGATCTTTGATGTTTCTGCTTAGGTCGTCTGCCAATGTGTTTTTCTGTCCTGGCAGGAATTGAGCTTGTAACTGGACTTGGTAGGCCAGAGCTGTGTTCCATAAGATTACTGCTTGCCTGCAAAGAGGGTAGGAATGTGTGCCCCCTGCAAAGAGGGTAGGAATGTGTGCCCCCTTGTTTGTTTATGTACCGCATTACTGTGGTGTTGTCCGTCTTTACTGCAAGTTGTCCAGGCTGTAGTAGATCCTTGAAGGCTGTCAGAGCTTTCTGTACAGCTGGCATCTCCTTTTGGTTTATGTGCAGTTTTCTTTGTTCTGCAGTCCATAGGCCTTGAATGCATTGCCCTGCCATGTGTGCCCCCCAGGCATAGTCTGAAGCGTCTGTTGTGATTATTTGCCTGGGTGGGGGCACGGTGAAAGGCTGACCCTTGTTGAGGTGACATGCCTGTGCCCACCATAGAAATTCCTGTTGAAGGCAAGGAATGAGAGATATCACTGGGTCCTAGCTGTGGCTGTGTTGAGACCATACGCTTTTTAGGTACCACTGTAATTTCCTCATATGCAGTTTTGCAAATGGTATCATCAGAATGCAAGATGCCATGAAGCCCAAAGCCTGCAGAATTTTTCTTGCAGTTAATTGGGTCTTTGTTGCCATTGTTTTGAAATATTGAGTCAGTTGTAATTGCTTGTCTGGTGTAAGATAAGCCTTCTGGGCCGTTGTGTCCAAGCTGGCACCCAGGAATATCATTTTTTGTGAGGGTACTAGTTTTGACTTCTTTTCGTTTACTGTGTACCACAGACAATTTAGTAGATGCTTCACAAAAGCCAGATGTTGCAAGAGAATGTCTTTTCTTTCTGCTTGAATGAGGCAGTCGTCCAGGTATGGATATATTTGAATTCCTCTGTCTGCAGTATGCAATTACTGGTGCCAGGCATTTTGTGAATACTCTGGGTGCAGTAGATAAGCCAAAGGGCAGTGCAGAGAATTGATAATGGGTTGAACCTGCAATGAAACAGAGGTATCTTCTGCAACTTTGTCTGATAGGGACATGCAGGTATGCCTCTTTGAGGTCCAACGTTACCAGCCATGCTTCCTTTCCCAACATGGGAAGTAGCTGCTGTAGTGTTAGCATCTTGAATTTGGGAACTTGTAAGTAAGTGTTTAGAATTGAAAGGTCCAGAATTGGTCTCCAAGCATTTTCTTTTCTGGGTACTAGGAAGAGTCTTGAGTAAAATCCTTGGCCTTGCTCTTGAGTTGGTACCCTTTGAATGGCTCTCATGGCCATGAGAGCTGTAATTTGTTTTTGAGCCTCTGCCCTTTGATTTTGTGGCAGGTTTGGCATTCCTCTTTATTGGCAAGGTGTGAAAGTGGAATCTGTATCCTCGTAAAATTATGTCTAGTACCCATTTGTCCTTTGTGACCATGTGCCAGTTGTCTGCAAATAGTGCTAGCTTTCCCCCCAGGGGGGCTGACAAAAGAGCTTTGTTTGGCCAGTTGAGGTGCAAGTCATTGAGTTTGCCTTCTAGTGGGTTGAGACCTGTCTTCTCCTCCCTTCTGGGTTGCAGTGACCCATTGGCGAGGTTTATACCGAGCTTGTGGTTGTCCTCTGCCCCTTGGGCGCCTGTATTTACCCCTCTGAGGCCTGTCAGTGGCTGGAAAGGACCAATTTTTTGTTGGCCAGTTTCTGCTGAAGCGAGGGGGTTGTACTTGTAGGAAATCTTTGACTGTCTGCATTGATTTTTGCCTTATCTTCCATTTTCTTTAAAAATTCTTCTGCTTTAACACCAAAAAGAACATCCTGCTGTAAGGGAGCATCTAACAGTTTTGCTTTAACATGATCAGGCAGACTTTGTTCCTTTAACCAGGCATGCCTACGTATAACTGATCCAGTGACAGCTGCTCTGCAGGAGGCCTCTAAAGATTCAAACCCACATTGCAAGGTATGTTTGCCTACCTGCTCGGTGGCGTGCAACAAATCCTGTACTTCTTTCAATTTAGATTGTTGAGGGAGGGCAGTTATCTTTTGTTTTAACAGAGATCAGAAATTGTTGATACTTAAGAATATGAAATTGACAGTTTAGAGCTCTCATAACTAAAGTGGTTGAGGTATAAACCTTTTCCCCCATCTGTCTAGTGCTCTTGAATCCCTTTCAGAAGGTACTGGATTTTTAGCCATGGAAGCCTTAGCCCCCTTGGGACCCTGGGAGATAGTCTCTGGGTCAGCTACTGCGCTTTTGTAAAGAAATTTGTGGGAATCGGGTACTCTGTAATATCTGTCAGGCTTGGCCGGAGCAGGAGGCAGAGAGTCAGGGTTGAAACTGGATTCTAAACAGACATCATCCACAATGTCCAAAACAGGAGGGATGGCTAGAGGTCTGTGTTGGGGGAGTAAAAGAAACTCTCTGAGCCTTTTCTTGGAATCAGAGTAATCCTGACCTTCCCAGTGAAAATGTTCCCTCATAGTGTGCAAAGTTTCCCCAAAAGAGTAATCTTCTGGAGGGGAAGCTGAGGGAATAGTCTCCTCAGCATCACAATCTTCATAAGGAGAGAAGGAATAGTCTTGGTCCTCAGAGGAATCCGAAAAAATAGACTGTTGTTCAGAGGAAGCATATTCTTCCTCTAGTCTAGGCCTTTTGTCAGGAGAAGGTTGAGACCCCCTGATAAGAGAAATCAAATCTTCAGCCATCTTGAGCATCTGTTTCTTAGGCATAGGGCCTTGAACAGAAGACTGAAGTGAAGCCTTTTTCGGTTTGGAAGGAGTCTTCGACTTGGAAAACGTTTTGACTGAAAGAGTCGTCTGTCTGAAAACGCCTTCTGAAACCGATGGCGTTTCAGAAGCACTGACGTCCTTGGAAGGTAAATCGTCGGTACAGCCTGCAGTAAAAGGCTGCGTTGGCCTAGTACATTCCGTCAAAATATCTGTAGCGGTCTCGGTTTCTTGAATTGCGGTAGTCAGAGGCTACATCACAGCCTCAGAGATAACCGGAGACCGGATCAACCGAGGCCTCGGAATCAGGCTTAGGTCTGGGCTGTTGATCCTTATCCCTGCGTTTTTTGTGCACGCCTGTAGTCGGAAGTTCCGATGGCATGTTATAATTAAATTTTCTGCCAAAAAAGTGTTGTGCGAAATCAAATAGTCTTTTAATAGTACGTTTATTAAATCTAGCACAAAAACGACAAGAAGTGACGTCGTGATCAGGGCCTAGGCAAGGTATGCAATAAGAGTGAAAATCCTTATGAGGTATTTGCTTCCCACAAGAAATGCAATTGTTAACTTTTTCTGACATCGGTCTGAGGCAAGAAAAGTTTCCCCAACGGGGTACTTAACTTTATAGAAGACTTCTGTCTGAAATTCAATTGAAAATCTCAGGAGTCGGCCGACCGCACTTGCGAACTGCTTCTGCTTCGGCACCACGCAAGAAAGACTGAAGAAAATGGCGTTGGTTGCAATATATGTACCCCTGGCGCACTGACGTCAGTGATGAGGTAACTGCAACCGATGTCGGACCAAGACTTTTGAAATCTGGCCAACTGCGGGACCGCCTGACGACAGGATAACCCAAGTGTAATGACTGCAGCAGGGTAACACAATGAACAGCTGGCAGTTTAAAGCCCTAATGGCCAAGGTTGCAGAAGTGTAAACCTTCTTATCCCATCTATCCAGCACCCTAGAGTCTCGATCAGAGGGGGTAGGATTTTTAGCAATAGAAGCCTTAGTGCCCTTGGGTCCCTGTGAAATATTCTCTGGATCCGCAATAGGATTTTTAAAAAGGAACTTGTGTGAATCAGGAACCCTGTAATATCTGTCAGGTTTTCTGGGAGCAGGAGGCAAAGAATCAAGGGCCAAACTAGATTCTGAAAAGGCATCATCAACAATGTCTAGTACAAGAGGTATAGCTAAAGGCCTTTGTTGAGGCAGGAGTAAGAAATCCCTAAGCCTCTTTTCTGAATCAGAAAAATCCTGGCTTTCCCAGTGGAAATGCTCCCTTAGAGTATATAAGGTCTCACCAAAAGAAAAATCCTCTGGAGGGGAAGCAGAAGGAATAGAGTCCTCTGCATCAGAATCCTCATAAGTAGATGAGGGCAAATCCAAATTATCAGAAGAATCAGGAAAAATCAGAATCCTGGTCAGAAGATTCAAAAACTACTTCAGTCCTAGGTCTCTTAGAGGGGGGGGGGGGGGTTGGCTTCCCCGGATTAGAGTTATAAGATCTTCAGCCATTCTTATTTGTTTTTTAGGCATAGAGGCCTGAGCATGCAGCCTGGGCGTCGGTTTCTTAGGTATGGTTCGAGAGTTTGGCCTAAATGAAGAAGGAGGCGTCGGTTTAATATGCAAGTCTGTAGGCCTGAATACACCCTCATAAGCTGGTGCCTGCACAGTGGCTCCGGACCCATCCAATGTAGAAACATCCGCAGGCTCCACAGTTGAAGCATCTCGCGGCATACTGGACTCCAAATGGGTCTCAGTAGAGGCCTGCGAGTCAGAAGTAGTGGGTATCGGGCTGTGAAAGCGCCTCACTGAGTACCAGCGAACTGGCGACTGGCTTAGGAGAAGCGTTGTCGGCAGTTTTGGACCTCGGCGGCCTGTCTCTGTCTTTTATCTTTGCGTTTTTTTGGAATCCCGGTAGTCGGATGGGTAACCGACAACATTTCTGGATAATTAAACAGAGAACCAAAATATTTAGAGGCGAAAATATACCGACGACGGACAGTGCGCTGATTAAATAAAGCACAAAACCAACAGCAAGGTACATAGTGGTCAGGGTCTAGGCAAGGAATACAGTACGAATGAAAATCTTTGTAAGGTATTTACTTTCCAGAAGTAATGCAATTATTAACTTTTACTGACATCGGAAGGAGCAAGAAAAAGTTTCCCCAACGGGGTACTTGGCTTTAGTTGAAGACTTCAGTTCTGAAACTCAAAAACGAAAATTTCAGGAGTTGGCAGACCAGCACTTGTGAACTGCTTCTGCTTCGGGCACTGCACGGCAAGAAAGACTGGTGTAATGGTGTCTGCTTCATGCTTTATGCCCCTGATGACCTGACGTCATGGAAGAAGGGACAGCAAATGAAGCAGGACCCAAGATTTTGTTAATCAGGCCGACTGAGGGCTACTGCAAGCAGATAACCCAAATGTAATGACTGCAACAGTGAAACACGAAGAACATCCATGGATTCTGGAACCATCTCCAGAGCTCCTGATTCATCAATCACGGCAGTTCCATCCTAATATCGAGACCCTGAAATTGACAGCATGGCTGCTCCAGTTCCACGAATAGCTAGGTGTGATTCCCTTTCACCTACAGTCAAACACATTCTGATTTCTTCACACAAACCTTCCACAAGGAAATTATATTCCAGAAAATGGAAAAGGTTCTCTATTTGGGCAGCAAACCAAGGCAAAGATCCCTATTCAGCTCCTATAGAGTCTATCCTGTCCTTCCTGGCATCCATTTTTCATGAAGGAGCTGCAGCTGCTACTGTTAGAGTTCAGTTAGTTGCCATGTCAAATTACCATTTTGGCTACATGGAAATCCAATCATGTCCCACTCTTTGAGCAAAACCTTTTTGAAAGGAGTCCCTCCTTCTCAGACCTCCAATCAGACAACCACCAGAGCACTGGGACCTAAACCTAGTTCTTACATCTTTAATGTTTTCCCCCTTTGAACCCTCTTCTTCATCGGATCTGAAATTATTGTCTTGGAAAACATTGTTCTTAGTGGCTATAACTGCTGCTAGGAGAGTTTCAGAATTGCAAGCCCTCAACATTTGACCTCCTTACATTGTTTTCCACAAGGATAGTCTCTCACTTAGAACTAATCCTTCCTTTCTTCCTAAGGTATGTTCAGAGCATAATCTCAACACAACTATCTAACTACAGTTTTCTTTCCAAATCATACTAATAAATCAGAATACAGACTACACCAATTGGACATCCACAGAATTCTCAGGTTTTATCTGCACAGGACTAAAGAATTTAGAAAATCAGACCAATTATTGTTTCCTTTTCAGACAAAAATAAAGGCTTGCCTGTTTCTAAGGTTACCCTGTCTAAATGGCTTTCAGAATGCATTTAATTTGCTTACAAGGCTGATGGCAAGCAGTTACCAAACAAAGTAAAAGGCCATTCAACAAGAGCAGTATCAACTTCATATGCCTTTAGATCTAGACTCCCAATTGATACCATTTGTGCAGCAGCTACTTGGGCAAGACCTCATACCTTTGTCACTCATTACAAATTGGATTTGGCCTCCCGGGACAGGTCATCCTTTGGGTCCACTGTGCTGAAGAGTCTCTTTGCTTGAGCCACCCGGGATAAAGGTGATAGGGACACTGTCCCATCCAGCAAGAATTACAGTGAGATAGGACTACGTAACATAAAGAAGTTATGCACTTACCATAACGTTCCATGTTTGTAGTCCATCTCGCCTACATTCTTGTGTCCCACCCTCCTTCCCCCTACCTGTTTCCTGAAGGAACTGGTGGACTATACATTATGCTGTCTGACATGGTTGCAGTGGTCAGTCCACCTGGCATGGATAGTAATACACAGTGTTCTGTCTGTATGTGCATGGTTATTGATAGTTTACTGACTATTATGTACCTATTACTTTCTTGCAAACAAGATCTGGGGAATTGCCATGTGGCACCATGGGATAGGGGTTAGGCTCGAGCCAGTAAAAGCACTCGAGCTTTAGTATCGGCCGAGTCGGAGAAGAGAATAAGGTCCGAACCTATCCAGCAAGAATGTAGGTGAGATGGACTACAAACATGGAACATTATGGTAAACACACAACTTCTTTTTTCATCAGCATATTTTAATCTCTTCCTTAGTTAAAAATAAAGTACAGTTGTGTACACTTACCATAAATGTAGCTGTTCGAGTGTATTCACTGTTGCAGTCATTACATTTGGGTTATCCTGCAAGTTGCCCTCAGTCAGCCTGAATTCCAAAGTCTTGGGTCCTGCGTCAGTTGCGGTCGCCTTTTCCCTGACGTCAGGTCATCAGGGGTATAAAAGATGCAGCTGACGCCATTTTATTCAGTTTTTCTTGCCCCAGATGTCAGGTGCCCCCAAAAGGGTAGGCTAAAAATTATGTAAATAAAACATACATGCACCAAAAATAAGCTTTACCTTCATCTATAAGCAAATACACCACCTAGGTTGTATAGATTAGAGAAGTGAAGATAAGTTCCAGCAAAAATAAGGGGGATGGCGGGTGGGTAACCTGGACTGCAACAGTGAATACACTCGAACATCTACATTTATGGTAAGTGTACACAACTGTACTATGTTCTTCGTGTTTCACTGTTGCAGTCATTACATTTGGGTCGAGTCCCAAAGTTACAGTAGGGGGGCTGGAGCTAACCAGCATTAGGAGCAGCTATGAGGCCCTGCAGAACTGCACTGGCAAAGCCTGCCCTGGATTTAGAGTAAAGAGGCAGATTGTAATGTTTTGTAAAGGTATGCACTGAACTCCAAGTAGCAGCCTCTAAAATGTCTTTGGTTGGTACTCCCCTGAGAAAGGCTGCAAAAGTGGCTGCAGCTCTGGTTGAATGTGGCCTAATGCCCTTAGGCACTGGTTTGCCATGCTGTGAGTAGCAGAAACGAATGCAGTGACCTATCCACTTTGAAATAGTCTGCTTGGAGATGGCCTTTCCTTGTGATGCTCTGGCATATGCCACTAGTAATTGT
The DNA here is from genome assembly GCF_019279795.1 of Protopterus annectens. Classification (NCBI taxonomy): domain Eukaryota; kingdom Metazoa; phylum Chordata; order Ceratodontiformes; family Protopteridae; genus Protopterus; species Protopterus annectens. The sequence continues at coordinate 391,001,207 of NC_056749.1, forward strand.
TCTTTCTGAAAACTTTAGTTTTGTCCAAGTAGAATCTAAGTTGTCTGTGTACATCCAAAGAATGCAAAATTTTCTCCCCCTTGTCCTGTGGATTTGGATAAAAAGTTGGCAAAATTAATTATTTGGTTAAGGGCTACACTGGATACCACCTTAGGCATAAATGTAGGGTTTGTTCTCACAGAGACCCTGTCTGGATAAAAAAATGATAAAGGGTTCCACAGCCATGAGAGCCTGTAGCTCTGAAACTCATCTTGCAGAAGTTATTGCTAGGAGCAGAGCTATTTCCCAAGATAAGAACTTTATATCCGCAGTAGCAGCTGGCTCAAAAGGAGGTAAGGTGAGTTTTTCCAAGACATAATTGAGGTCCCATGCAGGTACAGGTGTTCTCCTTGGAGGCCTTAAGTTTTTGGCTCCTCTGAGGTACTGCCTTAATAAAGGATGAGAAAAGAGTACTGGCTCTGTATTGTAATGAGCCGAAATGGCAGAGGCATGGATTTTAATTGATGAAAAAGATAGGCCTTTGTCCAGCATCTCAGTTAAGTATAGCAAAATCTGAGGAATATTTGGGACAGCTGTGTCAGTTCCTTGAGCTTCATTCCAAGCGCAAAATCTCTTCCATTTCCCAGCATAGGATTTTCTAGTACTAGGTTTTCTGGCTTCTAAAATGACATCCATCACAGGTTTACTGAGAGGTGTGCTTTGTAAAGCTACATTATCCGCCATGCTGCCAGGTTTAGGGTCCTGAGTTGGCTGTGCAGAATCTGATTGTTTTGCTGGGACAGTAGATGAAGTATTTGAGGTAAGGTCCAGGCTGGACATTGGGACAAGTTCCTTAAGATCGGATACCAGTACTGGCGTGGCCAGTCTGGGGCTATCAGAATCATTTTTGATTTCTCCTGTCTGACCTTTAGGAGTACCTTGGGGAGGAGAGGCAGTGGAGGAAAGGCATATACTGATAGGTTTGTCCAGTTGAAAGATAAGGCGTCCACTTTCCAAGCGTGTCTGTGATAAGGCCTTGTGCAGAATCTTTTTAGTTGATTGTTTTGAGAGGAGGCAAATGGATCTATGTCCGGGCGTCCCCATTTCTTTGTTATCATGCTGAAGACTTGTGGATCCAGGTGCCACTCATGGGGATCCATGAGGTTTCGGATTAGTTCATCTACCAGAGTATTTTCCTTTCCTGGCAGGAATTGTGCCAGCAGATGAACTTGGTAAGTCAATGCTGTGTCTCATAAAGCCATGGCTAGTCTGCACAGGGGATAAGAATGAGTGCCCCCCTGCTTGTTTATGTACCACATGACCATGGTGTTGTCTGTCTTTATCAGTAGTGGTCCCGGATGAAGTAGGTCCTTGAAGGCTGTCAGGGCATTTTGAACAGCTAGCATCTCTTTTTGATTGATATGTAGATGCTTTTGGTTTGTGGACCAGGTGCCCTGAATGCCTCTTCCTGCCATATGTGCCCCCCCCAGGCATAATCTGATGCATCCGTCGTTAGGCTCTGCCTGCCTGAGGGTAGTGAGAATGGCTGTTCCTTGTTTTGGTGACAAGCCTTTGCCCACCATCGAAACTCCTGTTGCAGGCAGGGAATTAGAGTAATCATGGTTTCCAGACTGTGGCAATGTTGTGTCCAGACACTTTTTAGGTACCACTGAATTTTCCTCATAAGCAGTCTTGCATAAGGAATTAGTAAGATGCAGGATGCCATGAAGCCCAAAGCCTGCAGAATTTTTCTTGCAGATAACTGGGCCTTTGTTGCCATTTCCTTGAAATAAATAGTCAGTTGCCTTTGTTTGTCTGGAGTGAGATAAGCCATCTGGGCAGTTGTATTTAAGCTTGCACCCAGGAATACTATCTTTTGTGAGGGTACTAGTTTTGATTTCTTTTGTTGACTGTGTACCCTAGGCATGTTAAAAGTCTTATCACAAACGTCAGATGCTGTAGTAGAATGCCCTTGTTCTCTGCTTGTATGAGGCAGTCGTCCAAGTAAGGATATATTTGTATTCCTCTTTGTCTGCATTAAGCAATTACTGGTGCCAGGCACTTTGTGAAGACCCTGGGCGCAGTAGATAAGCCAAAGGGCAGTGCAGAGAATTGGTAATGCTTTGAGCCAGCCTTGAATCTGAGGTATCTTCTGCATGATTGTCTGATTGGGACATGCAGGTATGCCTCTTTTAGGTCTAAAGTCACGAGCCAAGCCTTGCTGCCCAGCATGAGCAGAAGCTGCTGTAAGGTCAGCATCTTGAATTTTGGTATATCCAGGAAAGTGTTTAGAATAGATAGGTCCAGTATTGGTCTCCATGCTTTGTCCTTTCTGTGTACCAAGAACAGTCTTGATTAAAATCCTTGTCCCTGCTCTTGCTGTGGCACTTGTTGAATAGCCCTCATGTCCATGAGAGCTGCGACTTATTTTTGAGCCTCTGCCCATTGATTTTTTGGCAGGTCTGGCCAACCTTTTGCCCTTGGTAGGGTATGGAAACTTGTAGCCTTGTGACACTATGTCTAGAACCCATTTGTCCTGGGTTATAATGTGCCAATTTAGAGAAAAAAGTGCTAGTTTTCCCCCTAAGGGTGCTGCCAGAAGATGAGTGCTTGGTGCAGGCAGGGGGAAGTCATTGGGACCGATTCCTGTATGATTGTGATTTGTCCTCCCCACCTTTGGAGGTAGACGCACTCCACTGCTTAGACCTGTAGGATCCTTGCGGCTGTGATCTGACTCTAGGGTGTCTGGATCTGCCCCTTTGAGGTCTGTTGGAGACTGGAAAGGACCAATTCTTTGTAGGCCAGTGTCTGCTAAATCTAGGTGGCTGTATCTGTAAGAAATCCTTGACCGTTTGCATAGATTTAGCTTTGTCCTCCATTTTTTTTGACACCTCTTCTGCCTTAACACCAAACAAGGTATCATGTTGTAAAGGAGCATCTAATAATTTTGCTTTAACATGGTCAGGAAGATTTTGTTCCTTTAACCAGGCATGCCTCCTAATGACAGAACCCATAACAGTGGCCCTGCAGGAGGCCTCCAGAAAATCAAACCCACATTACAAAGTACGCTTTCCAATTTGTTCAGCTGCATGCAATAAATCCTGCATTTCTTTGTTTTCTGCACATTCAGAATTTGCCATCATTTTCTGTTTAAGCAGTGTCATGATATATTGTTGATATTTGAGCATATGAAACTGGCAATTTAAGGCCCTTATAGCCAAAGTAGCAGATGTGTAAATCTTTTTTCCCCATCTATCCAGAGCCCTAGAATCCCTGTCAGAGGGGGTAGGGTTTTTTGCAGTAGAAGCCTTGACCCCTTTTGGACCCTGAGAAATAGTTTCTGGGTCTGCAGTAGGATTTTTGAAAAGGAATTTATGAGAGTCAAGGACCCTGTAATATCTGTCCGGCTTAACAGGAGCTGGAGGTAAAGAGTCAGGGGTCAGACTAGACTCCAAGAACACATCATCTACAATGTCCAACACAGGTGGAATAGCTAGAGGCCTGTGTTGAGGTAGTAAAAGGAAGTCTCTGAGCCTTTTCTTAGATTCTGAAAAATCTTGGCTCTCCCAGTGGAAGTGCTCCCTCATGGTATGCAAGGTTTCCCCAAAAGAGTAGTCCTCAGGAGGAGAAGCTGAAGGAATTGATTCTTCAGCATCAGAATCCTCACAGGGGGGAAGAGAATATTCCTGATCAGAAGAGGAATCAGAAGAAATGGAAACCTGATCTGAAGATTCATTGTCTGTCTCTTGCCTAGGCCTCTTACCAGGAGGGGGATGGGAACCCCTGATCAAGGTAATTAAGTCTTCGGCCATTTTGAGCATCTGTTTTTTGGGAATGGAGGCCTGTCCTTGTGGCTGGTGAACTTGTTTCTTTGCCTTTAAAGGTGTTTTAGTGTTTGAAGTTGGTTTAATATATAATTGTTTAGGTCTGAATACACCCTCAGAAGCCGATGCCTGCTCAGTGGCTCCTGACCCATCTGAAGGAATAATCTCCGAGGCTCCAATACCTTACAATACGTGTGGGTCGGTAGCGGCCTGCGACTCTAAAGTAGCGGATGTCAGGGGCTGCGTAAGTGCCTCACTGAGAACTGGCTAACTGGCCACTTGCTTAGGAGAAGCTTCGTCATCGGTTTTGGACCTCGGTTGCCTGTCTTTTTCTTTTTCTTTGCATTTTTTGTGAACTCCGGTAGTCGGACGGATATCCGATGACATTGTATAATTAAATCTTCGCCCAAAATATGAGGTATTTGCTTCCCACAAGAAATACAATTATTAACTTTTTCTGACATTGGTCTGGAGCAAGAAAAAAGTTTCCCCAACGGGGTACTTAGCTTTTAATGAAGACTTTGGATCTGAAACTCGAACACGAAAATCTCAGGAGTTGGCCGACCGGCACTTGCGAACTGCTTCTGTTTCGGGCACCGCGTGGCAAGAAAGACTGAATAAAATGGCGTTGGCTGCATCTTTTATACCCCTGACGACCCGACGTCAGGGAAGAGGCGACAGCAACCATAGCAAGACCCAAGACTTTGGAATTCAGGCCGACTGAGGGCAACCTGCCAGCAGGATAACCCAAATGTAATGACTGCAACAGTGAAACACGAAGAACATCTGAACAATGACTGCTGGACAATCTCTCAGCTCTTTTAATAGAGGCTTCTTGTAAGAAAACTAAAGTTATGAACCTGACATAATGACAGATTCTTTCATTCATGTCCATCCAGTACAACATATGGGTCCTCGCTGCCACTTGTCAGATCCGATCTGGCAACATCAGTATTTCAGCCTCGAGCCCCTTCAGAAATTTTCTTCCCATAATTTACCTGCTTCCTACATTACCTCAGATCTTGACTAATGCCCGAGAACAAACAGTGATAAAAAACAGTCAAGGACAAAGGTGTTAGATAAGAGAGAGAATCCTGCAGGTCTTAACAAAAGATGGACAAGGGATGGAGGGATGGTTGCCACATCAGACAGACATGAATGAAAGACTATCAATACGTTAAGTACATAATTTTCATACCTACTCATTCAGTCCCTCTCATCTGACGTATGGGTCAGAATCCCCAGCTACAAACATTCTTGTATGTCCTCATGCCAGGAGACCTTTTAGAATGGTACAGCTGAAGGAAATTAAGGCTTCTGAGAAGCAGTCCAAACTGTAATGGCTGATAAAAGAATCTATTAAGGACAAAGTACAGCACCACAAATATCATCAACTGAAGAGGATCTAAAGAAAAATGTGGAAGTAGCTACTGATCTAGTAGTGTGTGCCTTGTGATTACTTAAACACTTTCTGGTTAGCATAAATTAAAATGATACAACTGAATGGCCACCTAGAAAAGGAAACTTTGGAAACCTACTGTCCCACCTTATTACGGGCAAAGGAAATAAAAGAGTTGAGCGTCTTTCCTAAATGGTTTAATTCTGCAAAGATAAAAGTAACTGTCTCTGTAAGTCTAAGGTATACAAAATGTATTCACCATTGCTGGAGAAATCTGGGAAGAAAACAGGCAAATTAACAGGTTGGACAGATCTGACTCAGTAGCTACTTTTGGAATAAAGGAGGGATTTGTCCCGAGAGAGAATGTCATTATGAAAAATGATGTAGGAACAGGAAGAAGATGATGTCTGCTGTTCTGACATTCTCCTGGTTGAAGTAATGGCTACCAAGAATAGTGAATTCTCAGATAGGAAATTCAGCTGAGCTGTGGAATCCGGCTTAAATGGAGCTCTAATTAGATCTTCCAATACCAAATTCAGATCCCAAGGAGATGATTGATTTTTGATAAGAGGTCTAAGAAGGAAGACCCCATCAGGAAAGTCTTGTATAGCTTATGCAGTGCTACAGAATGGACTTCAAATCCAACAAGAAAGCTTGAAATAGACACTAGCTGCATCTTGATAGGGAAAAAACTGGAACCTGCCAAAACAGACCACAAACTGGTGAATGTCCAATACTGATGCAAAAAAAGGAGTCAATGTCTTGATTATCTGCCCAACAGTGAAGCACTTTCATTTACTTTGATAGATCTTGCGAGTGAAATCCCTCAAAGAAGCCATGAGTATTTTGTCCATCTCTTTGGCAAGATCATGATCTATGGCCATCATCAGAACTGGATAAACCAAGTAGTTGAATTTAGATTTGAGATGTCCGGGTTAACTTGGGTGACTAGATCAAGAAAAGGTATCCAGAAGCCAGGGGGACATGAGGAGATGAGGTTTCAGAAGAGGGAAACAGATTAGTTGGGTCAGAAAGTAACTATAAAGATTACAGCTGCCTTGCATCTTATTGTGTTTTTAATGAATATGAGAATTAATGGGATAGGAGGACAGGTGTAAAGTAAAGACATTTATGTGAGAAGTAGCATCTAAGTCTGACCACTGACTTTGGACTAGCTTCCCTTCATAATGGTCTGCATCACCCCCCCCCCAGGAAGGATGTGTTATGGTCACACAGTAGCCACTGGAGCGCGAGTTACAAATTCCCTGTAGAAACCATAGGAGTTTTAAGCCACGAAATCAGTAGGGTCATGCAAGAATCTGTGATGAGAATTGTCTTGGAGAGAAGATGAAAAACACTGACTGAACTTGTAACAGGCGCTGTAGGATTGTAAAAACAAACCAAGTAAACCATTAGATGAGGCCATGAAATCCAATGTCCTCAAAACTTGATTCACTGGTGTCTGTGATGCTTAACATTTGCAACTAAAGTGCTTTCAATGTTTGTTTTTCATTTGTATAAATGTAAGATTGCCTATATCATGTGAGACAAATTAAGATTTTTTTTTTGTTTAAAAAAAAAAGACCAGAGTTGCAAGAAGGGTGGGACAGAGAAGAAGAGACTAATGTCTCCTCAAAGATTATATATTATTTTTTTGTGAAAGCAAAATTATACAGAGTAGTATCCAATTTGCACCCTATGAATGTAACAGACAGGGAAGGAATCAAGTTTGACTTCTGAAAGTTGACAGATATTTCAATGTATCAGAGACGGAGAAGGTAATCCTTGGCTTGAATCAGGGACTCTGTTGAGACAGCAGCTAGGGACCAATCATCCAGGTATTGGAAAATTCTGAATCCTAGAAGTCGTACATGAATAGCTATGATGGCCATGCATTTGGTGAATACTTTGGGGCTGTGCTGAGACCATATGGCAAGACCTTGAACAGTGTGATTGGCTCCTACTCAGAAGCACAAGAATCTCCTTGACTCTTTCACAGTATAAATGTTAAGGTAGGCATTATGGAAATCTGAGCGCATCCAGTCATTTTCCCTGATACAAGGAAGAACTGACTGCACCATGACCCATTCTGAAGAAGGCCTTTGGGCCACACCTTTTTGGAATGCATACATTAAAATTTATCAGAAATCCCAAGTTTTTTTGGAACAGAAAAACATGGAATAAAACCCTGAACCTCTCTGGCCTGGTGGAACCTCTGAGATGGCTCTTTTTTTCTAAAAGAGACAGAAACTATTGGGTAGCCAATTCTACCTGATGGGGCAGAACTTACAGTAACAGCCTGCTCTGGCTGGGGTGGTGTGAGGGAAAATGGAATGTAGTAGTCTCTAGATACAATCCCTCATACTCTATTGTCCTGCATGATAGCCTCCATGCAGAAAGGTGGAGAGGGACAATCCCAGACTGCCCCCAGAATGGAGCAGTTGGACAACCTGTTTAGTGCCCCAAAATGGGCCATAATATCCCTTTCTTTGCAGACCCCCGCCCTCTGCACTGGTCCATTGAAGGAGTCACCCTTTCTGAAGGTGAGAGAAACTGCTGGTGTTTAGACTTTTGAAACCAAAGTGAATGAGGTCCTTTTTGGTTATTACTGTAAACTCTTTGAGGGGTCTCGAACTTGACTCCAATGGTGGATAAAGCCTCATCATCCAGATAGCACTTCTGTATCCTTGCTTTTTGAGCCATCATAGAGGGCATTTATGAAAGTTGCCTTAAAGTTGTCCTTCAAATCACACAGATGCAGCCATGTGTGGCATCTCATAGCAATGTCTAACCCGGCTGCTCTGGCCACTCCACCCACAGTGTTATGCATAAGATGCATGAAGAGGTTACATCTTTTCAACACAGCAGAAATGGTTACTTCCAGTTGCTTACTAATGTTGTCTGTTAGAAGATTCTCCAAAGCAGATATATCTTGTTGGGTCAGCTCTCTTTGGAATCTGTTCATTTGGAGGTGTAATTCAGGGCTCTCAGAGCAAAAGTGCCCAAAGTATATCTCTGCTTCCCTTGCCTGTCCACTGCCTTGGATTCTTTACTAGGTAGGTATATGCAGTGAGAATCCTCTATAAGTTCTCTCTTTGTAGCTGCCTCCACAATGATGGAATCCAGTGCCACGGATTTAGCCCAAATCTTTCTGTCCTTTAGAGGTCTGAGTATCCTATCCTGTTTCCTAGGGTCATCCCCAACTGTCTGGCTCCTGCCATGCTCTCAGAGATGCCAGCTCCATAAGCTTGAAGGCTGAAGTATCACCATGGATGTAGATCGTGCCAAACTATAAGCCTCAATAAGAACAGTCTCGTCCTGAGAGAAAGGGTCTATGGATCAAGCTCCCTTCTGGTGCTTAAGTTCCAGGATATTGCAAAATAAGGTTTCCCCGGAGGGGATAGTAGGAAATTCTCAGAGTGGGAATCCGAGATGAGAGACTCCAAGAGGGAGTTTAGGTGTTTCCTTTTTACAAGTCCTAATTTTTGGGGTATTAGGGCTGGCTTCATCTGACTCCTCAAAGGACTAAAGCTGCTGTGGAGCAGCGAGTTTCATAGGTACATAGGTGGGTACTAGGCTATTGGCCCTAGGGCCTATACAAGCCTACCCATAACAATTCCCTGGATATTTTTTTCCACAATATTTACTTCCCTGGACCCCTGTCTAGCAGGGTGACTGACGTGATCCCCGGGGTGAATTTCCTATCTCCCATCCAATTGTTAAGGTTCATTTTGAAGAGGGCCAAGGAGGCGCTCTGCTTGACATGTATAGGCAGTCTATTCCAGAGTATGGGGAGTCTCTGGGTCAGGAACCTATACCTCCAGCATGTTTTGTTCATTGTGATGACAATGTTTAGATCCCTGGAGCATGTGGCTCTGAGGGATTGGGATTTCTTTAAGTAGAGCATGTCCAACAGCTCAGGGTATGACATGGCCTTGTATGTTAAGCAGAGATCGCCTGACGATATGCCACAGAGCATAGCTGGAGTTTTTTTTAGACGGTCAGCATAGGGCATATGCTTTAGGCCGGTGATTCTTTTAGTGAGGTATTTCTGTGGCCTTTCCAGTTGTTGCAGATGTCTTGTGAGGGACATACCAAACGAGGTGTCGTACTCTATAATGGTCTAATGAGGGATGACTACAGTGGGACAATGACCTCCTTTTTTCTGGATGAAAAGACCTTAGTGATGAGGTGTAACACAATGAAGGATTTCCTGACTGTTGTGGTGATGTGGTTATCGAAGGTGAGACCACTGTCCACCTGTGTCCCTAAGTCCCTTATCACACTTTCGATGTATAGTGTACTGTCACTTATGTGGTAATTCATGGTACACAGTTTTTCCCAAAGGGGATAACTATACATTTCTTGGCATTGAGCTTGAGCCCATGGCTCTGGCACCAAACATCTGTTTCTGTAAGGCCCTTTTGTAGAATATCCACATCATTTGGGGATTCAATAATGGCTCCCAGTTTGCAGTTATTTGCGAACTTTGTTAGCCAGAGTCCCTTAGTGCTGGCCTATACTTCAGAGAAGTAGATGCCAAACAAGAGTGGTCCCAGGACTGAACCCTGAGGTACTCCACTTGTCTGGAGCTGGATTTTGAGCCGGCTACTTTTACAGTGTGGGTTCAGTCAATAAGCCAGTTGGCAACCCATTGACTGACGTAGGGATTAATGGCCAGCTTAGTAAGTTTATCTATGATTCCAGAGTGGGGGATGGTCTCGAAGGCCTTGGCAAGTGGTCCTGCTTTTAGGCCTCCATGTTTCAATTGGCCTGGATGCTGCTGTAGCCGGTAGTGTTGGCGTCAGTCTTTGTCTTGCATCGGTTATTCATAAAGGCTCCTCGGAAGCCAGTGCCGGAAGAGCGGTTCCGGACACAACAGTGGGGCAATAAAATTCGGCAGCTGCAGTCTGATCTGGCAGTGTACTGGACTCCTAATGGGTCTCGGTAGAGGCCTGGGGAGGAACAGCGTCAGATATCAGGGGCTGCATAGGCACCTAATTGAATTCTGTAGAGCTGCTGGCCAACTTTAAGGTAGTCTCATCTGAAGGCCTAACTTTATGTGGTCTGTCCCTTTCTTTATCCTTTTTCTTTTTGGGGATATCCACTGTATGCTGACCAACGGATGCCATTTTGCACTGAGAAGGACCATCTTTGAAATGCCTAACTACAAATTCTGCTCTACAGTGGATGGTCCTAGCATTAGAGATCGCAAAACCGACAACTGGGGATGTCGTGGTCTGGGCCTAAACAGGTTACACACAGGTTATGGAAGTCTCGGTGTGGTATTTGTTTTCCACAGCGGAGACAATTGTTTACCTTTTCGGACATTGGTTAGTGCAAGAAAAAGGTCCGCAACAGGGCAGTTAGCTTTAGTTGTTTTCTACTTCACTCTGGCAGCAGCCAACCAATGCACAGGAGGGAAAATCTTTACTCTGGTATTCGGGCTGGCCGAGGGATACCCAGCAGGGATAACCCACCAGTGATGACTGCAACAGTGGAACATGAAGAACAACATGCAAGTAGCAAAAGTTATTAAAGTACACAAATTAGATCAATACAGGAAAAACAGGATTACATCAGAGACGGGTAAAAACACACGTATAGATAATCAAGTGTATTTGAATATTATGGAGAAAATCATAGTAATAAGGTACAAGAGATGAAGAAACAAACTTGATAGTAAGAAGGATATTTTAGGCTAAAAAATGTCCAAGGAACGTGGAGAAAAAGAGGGCAAAGAAGATTTAAAGATGACAATATAGAAGGAAATGAGAGAAATAAGGGTCAATGCTAAGAGTGGTAAGTGGGTATATAAGTAGATTGCAAGGAGGATGCAGCATGGAAGAAAAAGGGATGGATGGTGAGGACAACAAAAGCTGATTAAAAGAGTGAGATTTATTTTGTGCTTTCGCCCAGTGGTGAACAGGACTTCTTCAGAATAAAATATCACATCTCTCCACAGTCTTAAATACCAGCAGTTTAAAACAATCACCCAATTAAACAATCTAAACCATTCTCAATTAAAGTTACAACACATCTTCATAGACAAATACAGTTAATAAAACTGCATATTATAATACACTACCTACGTATATTAAAAATAATTTTAATACATTAAAACTTAAATTTAAATTGTACTGTTGATGTTAATGGAACTTGGGCAAACCTTTTTGAATGTGGTCTTTCCTTTTTACCTAGAAGGAAAGCAAGTACTGATGAATTGTTGACTCAATTGAAATGGTTTATAAGAAAGTTCAACTGTGTTTTTTATTTCAGGGACCATGTGGGACATGTTGTTGATTATACCACAAAAAGACCAAGTGTATTTAATCCCCTAATGCACCCCGTTGTTTCACTATTTGAAAAATTGTGTGAGAATGAGTTCAGGGCTTTTTTAAAATCTTCTGCAAGTGTGCCTGACAGCCAGAACCTTAGTGAAGAAAAGGCTTTATTATTTGAAATTGTGAATAACAAACAAATTAGGGTCATGAAACCCGATAAAGGTGGGTGCTTAGTGGTTATGGACTCGAACGATTATGTTCATAAAATGTTATGCTTGCTATATACTGATGCTTATGAAGAAATTTCAATTATCATTTGAAATATAGTATATAAAATATTAACCTTACTTTAGAAGACATGTTACTTAATGGTGAGATTACAAAGGAAGTATATGATTATGTTGCAGTCCATAACCCAAAAATCCCCACCATTTTTGGTATCCCCAAGATTCATAAAAACCTCACTAACCCACCAATGCATCCAATAGCTGATGCTAAAGAATCTGAGACTTTTTTTCTAGCTAAATATCTAGACAACAGCCTGAAGGATATTTTGTGGACAACCCTTGTATTCTGAAGGACTCTTGGGATTTTTAAGGAGAATATCTGACGGTATGTGATAACCTGATTGTTGTTATTATGGACATACAAGACCCGTATTCAGTTATTCCACATGATACTGGTATTGACTGGTTTTATGATTACTTGTTCTTTCATGCAGATGTGGATAAAAATAAGGCATATATCATGAGGAATTTTATGACACTGGTCCTTGAGAAAAACTTTTTAATACTTCAGAATCAACTATTCAGGCAGAAGATGGGGGTAGCCCCCATGTTTGCAAACACAGTCCTTTCTTTTTGTGAATTAAATTATGTTATTCGTGGGTTCTTTATGGACAATTCTTAGATGATGTACTTTTTGGAAGTACAGTGAAGAGAGACTAAACAAATTTTATGATTATCTACATTCTACCACCAATTTTCTAAGGTTCACTATGGATATTCAAGGTAGTTCGGTTTAAATTTTTGATCTTACTATCCGAGTTAATAAGCTTAAGAATTGTTTTGAGTCTACCATCTACCATAAACTGACCTACTCGAATTCCTTTCTTCATTTTGATAGTATGCATCCTGGCCATCTGAAGAAAGCCTTAGTGAAAGGGCAATGAGTGAGACTGACCAGGATGATTACTGGAGAAGAGGAATTCAGTGAAGAGTTTGATAAGTTATTTAATATGTTTAGGGTGAGAGAATACCCCAAAAATTATTTAACATTTTTAATGATGTGAGAGTGAAAAGGAGAGTGGGATATTTTGTCTCACTATTTGGCATGGGTGTAGAAAACCCCATTAACCTTAAGTAATGTACATGACCCACCTATGGCACTCAATAGAGCCATGGTTACCAAATATAATGCTAATTTTTATGAGCTTAGGGCAATTTTGGAGGCTAACTGGAACATTTTTAGTATAGACTCAGAATATGTGAACCACATTGGTGCAAAACCTGTCCTAGCATATAAGAAGGATGTGTGCTTTAAGGCACTACTTGAGAGGACTTTGAGGGGTGATGGGTCAGAAAACTGGTTAAGTGTGGTCATTGTCCACAGTGTCCCTATATCCGTCAATGTTCAGACATATTTACTGAAGGATTTGGGACAATTAGACTTCATCATAGATTTTACTGTGGGAGTAAAATGGTGGGCCACGGTGGTGCAGTGGTTAGCATTGCCGCCTCCAGCAAGAGGTTCTCGGGTTCAATCCTCAGCTGGGATGCCTTCTGTGCGGCGTCTGCATGTCCTCCCTGTGGTCACGTGGGTTTCCTCCGGGTGCTCTGGTTTCCTCCCACATCCCAAAGACATGCTGTAGGTGGACTGGACACTCTAAATTGGCCCTAGGGGTGAGTGCGTGTGTGCGCTGCTGTGGAAGGTTGGGCACCGGTAAAACTCCACTGCCAGTCATGAGCGGACAGGTGATCTGCTGTGGCGACCCCTAACAGGGAAAAGCTGAAAGTAGTAGTGGTAGTAAAATGGTGGTATATTTAGCTCAGTGTATATGCTGTACTGTGTTCTATATAGGTAAGACAAAGTTAGGCTTGCAAAAAAGGGTTTACCAACATAACTATGAACATGCAAAAAAAAAAAAAAAGATGACAGTAACGCACTATATAGACATCTGGCGCACAACCCCAGACATGGTTTTAGGTTTTTGTGTCATTGATGAAGCTAATCTGGGTCACAGGGATGGTCCAGTAGAAGACTTTTTAGAATATTTAGAAATCAAATGGCAACTGAAAACTACACCAAATAACTATCCTGTTTTAAACAAAGCCATTTCAATATCTTGTGTATAAGGCTTAAGGCTGCTATGTTTATTTAAAGTTGTTTACATTCATATATTTATGTTTTAATACATTAATTTTTTTTTAATATTTATAGGTAGTGTATTAGAATATGCATGGTCTTATTGACTGTATAATTGGGTGATTGTTTTGAACTGCTGGTATTTAAGACTGTGGAGAGATGCGGTATTGTATTCTGAAGAAGTCCTGCATTCAATAAATCTCACTATTTTAATTGGCTTTTGTTGTTTTCACCATCCTTTGTGTTGCTCCTAGTTTGTGTTCTTATTTGGATTTGAATAAAAAGGGATGGCAGAGTTTAAGAGAAAGAATATAGGAATAGGAACATAAAAGGGTCAGTTTAACCAGGACACAAGAGACCTCCAGACACTGGTTCCATCCCAGTTGGCCTTTGTCAAAGGAAGGTCATGCTTACTAAATGTGGTGGACTTCTTTGAAAAGGTCACTAAGCCAATGGATGAGGGGAAAACTGTGCACACCAAGATCTGCCAACGGCATTTGATACAATACACCACTCAGACTGTGTCAACAAACTTAAAAAACTGGGTAAAAAACCCTTTAGAACACTCTGGATAGCTAGATGGCTCCGATATGACCCAGCAGGTTAGAATCAGTAAGGCCACCTCCACAGAAAGTCTGGTCATCAGTGGAGGCTCCCAGAGCTCTGTGCTACACCCACTCCTCTTTGGTATCTAATTCTTTGATGTCAAAGCCAATGTCAAAGGCCTCTGGCTAACCAAGTTTGCAAACTGAGAGGAAATCAATGACCTGCCCAAGATGAGAAAATCCTTCAGGAAGGTCTAATATAGACAAACCATTTCATGCCATAGCCATGGCTTAAAACTCAATACCATGAAATGTATTATTATACTAACTTTTGGGAAATCTGCCACCCTGTGTTACTGCATCAAAATATAATACTCTTAAAAGTTGATTCACTAGTGAGGGTTCTGGGAACTCATGTAGACAGTGACCTAGGGTTTGACCAACATGTGTCCAAGGTAGTAGGAAAATCCTTCTATGTTGCTCAATTTATAAGCAAAGGCATGGAATCTTGGCCCAGAGAGATCATCGTACCAGAGTACTTGTCCTTCATCAGGCCCATCATCGAGTATAATGCCCCCTTTGGTATATACCTGACCAGACACATGCAGCAAATGTAATGCCCACAAAGGTTCCTTACAAAAGGATACAAGGAGTAAACACAATGTCCTACACTGAGTGCCTCAAAGCCCTGTCTCTTTACTCAGCATCATACAGACTTCTGAGAGGTGATCTTTGCCTGGTATACAAGGCAACCCTGGAGCCTGTTTTGATAACTCTTTGGCATATCTGAAAAACAAACAGCATCTGAATTACTAGATTAAAAAAACTAAATTTTGCTTGAAACATAAATTGGACATGTCGGAGAGACAGATATGTTTCGCAGAGAATTCTCATTCTCTGGATCAGGCTCCCTGTCCATGTGAAGCAGAGTTCCTTCAATCCCTATTTAAGCACAACTTGGACCTATGGATGGGAAACTGGAAAATCATCCCTAGTCTGGCTCCTATGTCTCTGATGGACAGAGGCAATAAATCACCCCCTATAAAATCAAATATAAATCAAATTTGTGGGTCACATTTAGGTTGAATGGCTAGGCTTTTAAATACCCTAGTGGTCACTAGCCTAATTATACACCTATGAAGCTATGAACATAGGGAACGGCAAGTAGAGAGCCTAGAACTGAGAAGGTATTCTTTTAGGGAATGCTTAAAACTGGGACTTGTAGATGTTTATCCAATGTCGATTGGAATCTTGTTCAGGTTTTGGCTACTATGTAGGCGTATAAACTATGTCCTCTGTTTTTTTTTCTTTTCTTTACTTTTTTTTAGGTTTACAGGTTTCAAGAAACTGTTTCTCAGATGAGGGAAGTGGACAGTTAGCATAGTGCTGTTTGAGAATGTTACTGATTGATGGACTGTGGAAAGGATTATGTATTATATTCTGGGCAAGTCTAAGTTGTGTCTTACTTGAGGTAATTGGGCAACTCAAGCCAGTTTAATATTTTCATAATGACTTTTATAATACTAACTGGTTGCTAATCTAGATATCTTTATATAACATGGTTATAGTTTTGTAATTAGAGAGATTTGACTACTTGAAAGAACTGGTGAGGCATACAGTAGGGAAGGTAGAAGGTATGTGTTTGCCAGTGTAACTTTGTAGGAGTGGGTGAGGCATTTTTTGATATGTAGAGCATACAGGGTTTTGATTTTTTATACAATTTTGTATACAGCATCAAATTTCACTTGATAATCAATTGTAATGCATAGTAACTTAGTATGAGATACGACTTCTATATCTCTGAAACCAAGAGAAGTCATTTTGAAGCCGGTTTTGAGAGGTGTTAGACATCTGGGAAGAAACAGTAAAAGTTTGGTTTTAGTGGGATTTTGGAAGAGTAGGTTTTCATAGAGCCACTGTTCAATGGAGTTGAAGACATTCTGAGTAATGGAGTATAACTAGGGAAGAATGTTTGAGCAGATGTGGGTGAAGTCGTCAGACTGTTGGATGAAATAAGCCTGTTTGGGGGGGGGGGGTATGCAAGTTACTAAAAAAAAAAAAGTCCAAGGATAGAGCCGTGGGGCACACTGGTATTAACTGGAAGAAAAGGAGTATATAGACAGTCATTTTACAGATTGTTGTCCATGAGAAAGGTAGCGAACTAGCTGAGTGTTGGATTAGACAGACCAAGGGCAAAGAGAGTAATTTGGAATACGAGACTGTGTCAAAGCCTTTGCAGAAATCTAAAACAGGGAAGAGACCAAGTTATTATTTCTAGCTTTGAAGATGGTAACCAGGGCAGTTCTTGTGGTATGGTATGGGTGACAACTGTGTTGGGTAGAGATTAGTAAAGTTTCTTGACGGTATTGTAAGATTTGCTGATGTATGCACTTTTCTAGAATTTTACGGGGGGGGGTGCTAAAAAAGCAATCGGCCTAAAGTTTATTTCAGAGGAGCTACTACCTTTGCTAAGACTTATGATGTAGAATTTTCTTCCAGAGATATGGGACATGTGATTCTTGAATGGACATATTGGTTAAGATGGAAACTGGATATGCAATGGAAGTAGCTGCAAGCTTTGGATATTTTGTAGGTAGGTTATCAATGAGGGGTAAAAACAGGGCTTCAGCTTACTGAGTAGGTGTTTTACATGCATATCAAAGACAGTTTTTAAGGAGAAAAAAAGGTTTACTGAAGTGTGAATCTCATCAGGCCCACCATGAGTTTGTATGGGATTTTATTTCAGAGTAGGAAGAGCCTATAAAATGGAAGTTAAACTTATTATTCCCTTTCTGTGGGACAGCTATCTGGGTAGGGGTTGGGGCATTAGGAATTCTTAGGTGTAAGATTTAAGAGGACTGATTTTTTTTTCGTGGTTTATTTTTGTATCCAAGTAATTTATTTATTTATTTTTAATCAACAAGGATTTGAGTTTTAGCAAGTCTACAGAGATACTTAAGTTTGAAGGTGGGCGGGAGATTTGGTTCTTTGCCAGTTTCGCCAAGCTTTGTTCGTTTTTGCGCATTAGTGTGTTACTAGTGTGGGACAGCCAGACAATTAGGGTGGATTTAACATGTTTTCATCTGATGGAGGCAATGCTATTTAGGGTACTGAGAAATAGTGAACTGAATACATGAACAGCATCAGCCAGAAGTAAAGACTCAACCAGTTAAGTGATTGAAGAACACTGGTGAAAACATCAGGTTTAAAGATTTGGTTATAGCATTCTTTAAGAAGCTGTAGTTGTGGTTTACTAACCTCTGATCACAGATGGGATAGTGGTCACACTAAGTCTGGGAGGATGAATGGTCTAAGAATCAACTAATGGCCGTAGCAGTCACCCACCTGCAACTAAAGCAAGTTGCTAGCCTGCTGTGGTGGTAAAGGCTGTTTGTATAGGTGTGTACTAGGCTAATAACCCTGGAGCCTTTACAAGCCTAGCCCACAGGATTACCCTGGCATCGTGCCACCCAACCTTAGTTTCTAGTGCCTCTGTCGAGTAGAGCCACTGGAGTGATCCCTGGCATGAATTTTCTACTTCCCATCCACTCATCAAGACTTCTCTTGAAGAGGGCCAGTGAGGTGCTCTGCCTAACATGTATGGGAAGTCTATTCCATAGCATGGGCAGTCTCTGGGATATGAACCTGTCCCTCCAGCATGTTCTGTTGATTGTGGTAATGAGGTTGAGGTCTCTGGATTGTGTGGTGTGGAGCGATTGGGATTTCTTTAGATGTAGCATTTCTAACAGAGCTGGGTCAGACATGGCTTTGTAAGTCAAGCAGTTATTGCCTCTAGGTAGGCGATATGAGACATAGAATGGTTGAATTTTTTTGAGTCTGTCCATATAGGACAAGTGTTTAAGGCCTAGGATCCTCTTTGTGAGGTACTTTTGTGGCCTCTCCAGTTGTTGCAGGTGTCTAGTGAGGTACATGCCAAATGGGGCATTGCACTTGATGATTGGTCTAATGAGGGGAAGAGTAGAGTGAGACAATGACCTCTTTCTTCCTGGATGCAAAACCCTTAGTAATGACATGTGCCACATAGAAGGACTTTCTGACCACAGTGGCAACGTGGTGGTCAAAAAGAGAGGCTGCTGTCAAACTTGTGTTCCCAGATCTCTTAGAACGCCTTCTGTGTTCAGTGGACTACCATCAATGTGGTAATTCAAGGGAACTGGGTTTTCAAAAAGGGGATGAAGACACATTTTTTGGCATTGAGCTTAAGGCCATGGTTCTGACACCAGTCGTTGGTCTCACTGAGGTCTTTCTGCAGGATGTCAGCATCACTTGGGGAGTTAACAGCAGCTCCCAACTTGCAATCATCTGCAAACTTCATCAGCCAGAGTCCCTTCGTGTTGGCCTGGACTTCACAGAAGTAGATACCAAAAAGGAGAGGACCCAGGACGGAACCCTGTGGGACTCCACTCGTGACTGGTCGGCAGTCTGACTTGGAGTCAGCTACTTTCACACTGTGGGTTCTATCTGTGAGCCAGTCTGACTTGGAGTCAGCAACTTTCACACTGTGGGTTCTATCTGTGAGCCAGTTTGCAACCCACCTAGTGATATAGGGGTTGATGCCTAGCTTAGTAATTTTTTCTGTGATTCCTGAGTGGGGAATGGTATCAAAGGCCTTGGCCAGATCAAGGTAGGCTGTATGAAGCACCTTACCTTCATCCACAGCTCTGGTGACTGACTCAAAGTCGTCGACCAAGTTGAGCAGGCATGATCTACTCTTCAAAAAAACAAACTGTGTAGGATCCAAAGTTTGGAGATTCCCTATATCCTTGTTTATTAGGTCCATGATGATGCACTCCATCCCCCATCATGGGTATAACTTTTTTTTTGTGGGTCTGGAAGAAGGACCAACAGTTTGTTCCGTGGTGAAGCCAAAAATGGTGCCTCTTTCCAGATGAAAACAAGCGGCAAAAACTGGTAAAAATCAAGAGCCAAAGTCAGGTTTTTCACAAAAAAAGCACTTTATTTTAGTTGCAAAGCTGGCAAATTTCTCCACATAAGATGTCTTTTCAAATACTTTAAACAACTTTTAAAGTGACAAGAAAAAAAAGCACTCTTGTTTAAAAGTACAACAGTCTTGTGACACTTTTTTTAAAATACAAACTCTTAACTTTTAAAATAACCTTCCTAAACATAGAAGTGTTATCAAACAGAACGATTTTTTTAATGGAATTTTTTCACCCCAAAAGGGAATTTAACTGCCCACCAAAGGAACACTACAAGCTGTGCATCAATCCTCAAAAGCCTCAGAGGAGTGTACTCTTTGGTGGCAGGAAAGCTGTGACGGGCTTGGCCCCCAAACCTGCCTTTTTTAGTCAGCTCTTCTCAAGCTAGTTGACTGTTGGGGTGTATTGAAGGTACCCTGAACCAACGGAAGCTGTCCGGCTTTTATACCCTTGACAGGATACAACCCATATACCCAAGACTACTGCAGTAATGATCAATATCACGAACATAAACATTTCTGGTCACTTTTTGGTTATCAGCTGAAAAGCAGGATAAGCTGATCCTTTGCTAGCTGAGGAAGGTCTCACAACTAGTGAGGGGATACAAACTACCAAAATAGGGGATGGAAGGGTGTTTTGACTGAAGTCTTGCCAATGGCTCGCATGCATAATCCTTCACTCCTGCTGTCTGCTTGGTATTAAACAAAAGGATGCTCCTGCCAGGGCTTGCAATGGCAATCCAAACACCAACATCCTACCTGTACTGAGACAGGCCTTGATCTTCTTGCACCTCCTTTTCCTTGTTGTTGGACAAAATGTTTGGCCCTTTCACTGGTATCAACAATGCAATCAATGGTGCACTCTGAGGGTTTTGGGTTTCTTTGAAATCAAACTTAACTTTCCTATGAGGCACTCAAAGAAGTAGATCTGAAATGAATGAGCAGCAAGAAAGGAATGAGTAAAATGAGATCAACTGCTGTCTCAAGACCTCATGTTAGAGATCATGGTACGCAACATCAGAAATCAAATGCCTCAAACACAGGCACTAGAGAATGAAAGTACTACACTGAAAAGTGGTCCTCAAAGAGAATTCCAAGTTACCACCTACTAAAATGTGGACTCCACTTAAAATCAAGCAACTTCAAGACAAGACTATTACATTTGCAATGAATTTGTCCTAACAAATGGTTCCCAGGCTTGAGCAAAGAATCTGGAATGTTGGAGAAAATACTGCGATGAAGTCTTCATACTTAATTATAGCAATTATCATTTAGTATTGCTTAGTAATATAAACGATAACTGCAGTAAACAGACGGCACATAAGGGCAGCAATTAGTAGTGCCACTAGGCTTTCCAGTTTAGTTTCTGGTTATGGTGCCTTCTGTGTGGAACTAGCATATCCTCCCTGTATCTACATAGTTTTTCACCAGGCACATACATACAGGTTGAAATCCAGTCCTCCAAACTTTTACATGCATGCACACTTACAGAAAGTGTGTGCACCTTTATGATGAACTGGTGTCTCAACTAATTGTTCATTGCATTATACTCAATGAAAAATTATGGTTCTCTTGAACACATGAATAGGATAAAGAAGTTCTAAATGAAAGAAAAAAGAATACAGAAGAAAATGAAAATTATGTACTCACGGTAACAGATCCATATTATCTTCCTTCGTCCGGTTCAAACTTTGGGTTATAAGATCTGGCTGGATCAGACCTCAATACCTTTAGAAGCTAGGATTCTTGGGCTCGGACACATTCCCTACTCAATCACTCTCTTCCTCCAAACACCTCAAATTGAGTTTGTCTACTTATCAACCAACAGATTCTCTTATCTCAAACAACAAGTAAATTATATACCAGAAAAAAACGTGGGGAAAAAAAGCAAGTTGAGGTTGTGTAACAACAAAGTTCCTGATTAGGTCCATTCAAAGAGGAGCACCTGGTGTGAAAAGCATTTTGGAAAGGGGAAGGAGGGAGTGATGTTGAACCAGATGAAAAGATAACATGGATCTATCGTTATGGTGAGTACATAAAAAAGATACATCATCTGATAAGAAAGTTGTCTGATTAATCCTTTGGGACAGATACCCTAGCTGCCACAACATTAAGAAAAGTGGAACTGAAAGATGTTCATAGTCTTGACTGTACATCCAGCATGAAATGAAAAATGAATGCGTGGACTGTAGACCAAGTTGCTGCAGCACACATTTCATCTATAGGAACTCTGTGCATGAAGGCAGGATAAGCAGCCATACCCCTTATTGGAAGAGCTCTTGATTCCTTAGCTAAAGAAGTTCCTAGTACTAGACTAGCTTAAAAGGGCCCACAACAGCAGCTAATCCACTACTTGCCTACAAACCTAAATGGTCCACTGAAGGAATGTCATGTGGTATCTGGCTTGCGGCACTAATGTTACAGTGGAAGCCATTAGACCTAACAATCAAAGAATACATCTTGCAGGTGGAGAGAGTTGAAGAACTTGCAACGCTGTCTGTCATAAAGAAACTATCCTGGATTCTGGCAGAGTAACTATGTGGCTGCTCATGTTCAAGTGGTATCTGCTGAACTCTATTTGTTGTGATGGTATCAACTTGCTTTTGGAGCAATTGATTGTGACCACAAAATGTTGGAGGAACCGGAGCAAGAAGTCCCTTTGCTGGATTAGAGCATCCTTTATTGGTGAGCAGCCAACTGCCTACATACGAGAAACACAAGTAATTCTAGCAGCCAGAAATGATCTGTGACTACGGCCATGCACTTGAACACTCAGTGGGTTGGGGTGAGACCAACGGGCAGTGTTCTGAACTGGAAATGACTGGCTCCTAGACAGAAATGGAGTAATCTCCTTGATTACTTTGACATCTTGATATGATAGTAGGCGTCCTCGAGGGCTTTCAAGCAAATCCAATTGTCCTTCTTCAAAAGAGGTAGAATGGACTGAACTGTGACCATCAGAACTTTGTCTGCTATACACAAAATGTTTGAGGAGACTGAGGTCCATGACTGGCCTTAGGTACCCTGTCTTTTATAGGACTGTAAAGAACCTGTAATAGACTCCATATTCTAACTGGTCTGGGGGGACCTGTCGGATGACTTCTCTTTAGCAGATTTAATATATCTGTTGCTGTGGATTCCAACTGATGGGGTTTTATTACAGGAATCCTCCTCTTTAAAGGATGAGAAACAAATGGTACTGCATAGCATCTGGTGATTTTCTGCAGCATCCAAGAATCTGATGTGACAGATTACCACACTTGAGGGTGCAGGATAAGTGCCCCCCGACAGCCTCCAGAATGCAGAAGTCAGGCAGTCCTTCAGGAGCACTGAAAAGATTTCACAGAAAAGGGACCCTGAAATCCTTGATTCTAAAATCTGCCTCTGCTTTACCGTATGTTAAAATTGTACCCCCATCCTGCCTTGGGAGGACCTGTCTCCAAGAATGTCCTGGTTGAACCCTTGAGATTTTCTGAACTATATTTTCTTACCACCTGTCCGAGTCCATGAGAAAGTTCTCAGAGGAGTAGAGAAGTAGATTCCAACAGCAGAATAGATCTTACCATCCTGCTCACTCCTGATGAGAGTTTCTTCAACTTTAGACCCAAACATTGTTGCGCAATCAAAAGGGGTGTTAAGGAAGGACATCTTGAAATCTTCCATGATGTCACATAGTTGTATCTAGGCATGCTAGTGGATGGCTATTCTGGTACCTGCTGCTCTAGTCATATTACCAGTTGCATTAAAAAGCAGATGCATGGATACGTTGGACATAGACTAAGGTAGACATCTGAGATTCCACTGTTTTTGGATGTCAGCCAGTAGGTTACCTGAAATTTGGTGAGTTCTTTTGTCAGGTCCCTCTGGAAATGAGTCATGTGGGCCAGGTAGCTCAGCACTGTAAGTATTAATGTCAGTGAAGCACATGCCTATTTCCCAAATCTGTCCAGCTTTTTAGATTCTCTATTAGGTGGACAAACAGATGTACTCTCTTCAGACAGCTCTTTTCAACTGGCTGCTGTTACAACTGTAGCATCTACTGGGGGACTCTTATTCCACTGCGCTCTGTCTTTAGATGCAAGTAAAATTTTGTCTGACTTTTTAGGGATTTGTTTTGCCATATCAGGATTCTTCAAACTCACTGAGCTACCAGGTCTAGGACTGCATTTATAAACAGTACCATACACAAGGTAGAAGAGACATCTCCAAAAGCCTCGAAGAACACACACTCTTCAGGGGAGGGAGTATCAGGGGAACAATCCCCTTGTTGCTTCCTCAATTACAAAATGTGATGTTCTCCAGAGGGGATCAAGGGAACCCAACCTTGTCATCCAAGTCTGTCTCTTTGGTTATATTCCAGAGAGGAATCTAAATGTCTCATTTTACATGTCTTTCCCAGGACCTTGCCTAAACTGGGCTTCTACAGGCATATCAGAATCAGGTGGAGAACCTGTGTGGTGTACTACAAATGTTGGCAAGAAGTGTGCAGTCAGATGCAACATCCATGAGAGGTTCGGATGATGACGACTAGCTTATGGAAAGCACCTCTTCTCTTGGCGTGGCCAGAACCTTTTCGAAAGCCACGAATGCCAAGGCTGCAATCGGGCCTGAACAGACAAGTGCCCCATCATGCAAGATGAAGTAAGAGCCTCCCCAACCCGGATCAGAAGCCAATGGAGAGACTGAGCTATCCAGTGTGGAAGTGTCGAGAGAGAGAGAGAGACCGAGATGGCTCTGAAAGTTTCAGTAAAGTTCCATGCTCTGAGCCCTGACACAGATACTTCATCTGCAATACTCATCCCCAATCTAAAGGCATCAGAGTAGAAACAGTAAGTGACACGGCCATAGTCAAAGTTGATAGGAATCTTGGCTCCAACATGGGTGATAGTGGGAGGCTCGGATCTGAATGGCAAACAGGGATAGGCAAAATAAGTGGAGAGGGTCTTTACAACCATTCTCGGAACGTCCTGTGATGAATGAGCTGTAACAACCCCTAGTTTAATTCACATACAAAGGAATACCTGCATCATCCTGAAAATATGTCCATTCGTTAAGTCTTCCTGACAACATAAATGGACCAGGATGACGACGCCACTGATGGTGGTGTACATGAAATCCTCTCTTGAAGGAATGGAGAACAGAGCCAAGGACTTACCAACTCTGATGAAAAATGGGGAGGCGACATAGGAGATCGGATATGAGGGGGAGTATGAGTTAACTGATGAGGCAAACACACAAAGACATACTCGGAGGCTCTGAGTAAAAATTTACCTAAACAGCAGAGGCCTCCAAAGCAGACACCCAAACAACTGCTACCTCAAGACACCCCACAAGCAACACATAAACCACAAAAGCAGTGTGCAAAGCAGTCACAGCCCTTAAGGCCAAATACAACATCAAACATACTTGTCATAGGTGACTCCATAGTCAGACACACTGACGTCCCACTCACCAGGCTGAACAAGGAGAGGGTCACAGTAAGCTGCCTATCGGGCGCTAGAATCCGCCACATAACACAAGCACTTTCGGGTCACTCCACGGCAAGTACAAATATGACACAGTCATTGTCCACGCTGGTGTGAGCGACCTGAGACGTACCTCCCTGGACTACATGAAAAGAGACATAGAGGAGCTCTCTGATTATGTAGCCCAGGCAGGTATGACCCTAACCCTGAGCAGTATCCTTCCTTCTCCAAGAATGATGCCACAATATAGAGACAAGATGATCAGCTTTAACAATTGGCTTAATGTCTGGTGTCATTCAAAGGGGATCCAGTGTCTGTCTGCCTGGGATGACATGCTTGACAAGCCACGCTGCTTCAAGGGGCGGCTTGCACCTGTCACCCTGGGATTCCGGATATTGGCTAAGGCTCTTGCCACCCCCATAGTGCCTTTTTAGGCAAGGCTCAAATTCTAAACCTACCACCCTAGAAAACAAAAATGGGAAGAAACTGAGGGTAATGCTGCTCAATGCCAGAAGTCTAAATCTCAAAATGCACGCACTCGAGGCCCTTCTCAGTATGGAGAACATCGATGTCTGTGCTGTAACTGAAACCTGGTTCAAGGCTCCTGAGAGCACCCCGGCACTATTAGGTTTTACCTCATATCATGCGTTCCGGCCCCAAAACCCGGACCACACCACAAAAGAGGGGGTGTATCCATATTCATAAAGGATACCCACACCTCCAGGTTGGTGGCAACGCAAGCTTCGGAAACCATCCAGGTGCAACTAACCATAGGCAAAACTGCTCTACAAATTGTAGCATGCTACAGGCCATCCTCTCAAACTCAGGAACCCCACACAGCCTTCCTGAAGACACTGGAGGGTATAAATGTATCTCCAAACACCATCATATTGGGTGACTTCAACTACCCGAATATAGACTGGGAACATTACTCAAGCCCTAACTTTCTAGCCCAACGGTTCCTGGAGTTCATAAATTCAAATGCCATGGAACAGCTAGTCACTGTTCCCACGAGAGGAGAAAATATACTAGATCTCATTGTCACAAACATGGGGACAAAATGCTCCACACCGGAAGTATATGCCGCATTGGTGAGATCTGATCATAAACTAATCTCACTGGAAATCCACATCCCGGCCCCACCCCAAACAAAAAAGACCATAGTGAAGAACTTCTCTAAAGCAAACTTCACACTACTCAAGACTGGTGTGGTATCCTTCAAGGCCCCTGAGCCAGATGAAACCACAACCCAAGCTGCGGAAGCCCTTACAAATGCCTTCTATGAACACCTCCAGGACTGCATGGATCAGGCAATCCCAAATAAAAGCAAGACTCTTTCCACAAAGGGCAAACATCAAGTCTGGTGGACCCCAGCCATTAACAAACTTTACAATAAGAGGAGAAAGCTATTACATGATAGAACAAAATCCATAAAAGGGAAGTCACCCCTGATCATTATTAGTAAAAAATTACGAGCACTCATAAAATCAACTAAGGCCAATTTTGAGAGAAAAATTGCCATGGATTCAAAGGACAATCATAAGGCCTTTTTTAGCTATGTTAGGAACCTGGGTGGAAACTCCCAGATATGCTCAGAATTAGTCCAAAATGATAGAAAAATCACTGAACCCACAGACATTGCCAACATACTGGCAGACAGGTTCAGTGCAAACTTCACCCCTCTCAAAGAGAGATAACTATCCCAGCCGAGTGTAGCCTCCCGGACATCTCAAATGCGCAGGTGAAAGCTGCTCTCTCTAAAGCTAAAAACACAGCATCAATGGGACGGATGGTGTCCCGGCTGTGTGCTACATGAGCTAAATGAGGAATTAACCCCGCACATAAGGCAGCTGTTTAATCTCAGCCTTACCACAGGATACGTGCCCAAGGAGTGGCGTATGGCAACTGTGGTCCCACTCCACAAAGGCGGCCTCTCACGGACCCTGGTAATTACCGCCCCATAAGCTTAACAAGTCTAGTCTGCAAAGCTATGGAGAGGATCATAATGGAGCTTATAAACAAATTTATAGGGGACTTGCAGACATTGGACCCGACCCAGTTTGGCTTTGTCAAGGGAAGATCATGCCTTTTGAACTTGGTCGACTTCTTCGAAACAGTCACCAAGGCCATTGATGAGGGTAAGGCAGTCCATACAGCCTACCTTGACCTTGCAAAGGCTTTCGACACAATACCCCACTCGGGTATTGTAGAAAAACTTACCAGCTTAAATGCAAACCCATATGTCACAAGATGGGTTGCAAACTGGCTTAAGGACAGAACCCACAGGGTTAGAGTTGCTGGCGCTGTGTCAGACTCCAAGCCGGTCACAAGTGGTGTCCCACAAGGCTCGGTCCTTGGCCCCCTATTGTTTGGCATCTACTTCTCAGAAGTACAGGCCAGCATGGGAGGACTTTGGCTGACAAAGTTTGCAGGCGACTGCAAACTGGGCCATAGTGGAAAGTGCATCGGACACGGATATCCTTCAGAAGGGACTCACAGAAACAGATAGCTGGTGCCAGAGCCATGGCCTGAAGTTAAGCGCCAAAAATGTATAGTCATACCCTTCGGGAAAAACAAGGTAACCCCAAGCTACCATATAGGTGGCAATCCACTAAGCACAGAAGAGGTTATCAGGGACCTGGGGACCCAGGTTGACAGTGGCCTTTCTTTTGACACTCACATTGCTAAAGTGGTTAGAAAGACCTTCTACATTGCCCACCTGATCATGAAGGATTCACATCCAGATCTAGTGAGGTCATTGTTCCCTGTACTCTTCACTTATCAGACCAATGATGAGTACAATGCCCCATTAGGGATGTATCTCACCCGACATCTGCAGCAATTGGAGAGACCCCAAAGTTCCTCACCAAAAGGATAAAGGGACTCCAAAATCTGTCATATGCTGCCAGATTGAAGAAACTCCAGCTCTATTCAGTCGCATACCGTCTGCTCAGAGGTGACATGTGCCTGACATACAAGGCCATGTCCAACCCGGAATTAATGGACATGCTCCACCTCAAAAAATCCAAATCCACCAAAACCACTAGAGCAAGCGACTTAAACCTTAGCATGGATATAAATAGGACGTGCTGGAGGGATAGATTTATCACTCAGAGACTCCCTATGCTGTGGAATAAAATCCCGGTCCATGTGAGGCAGAGCACCTCGCTGACTCTGTTCAACAGACATCTAGACCTGTGGATGGGAGATCGTAGGTTTACCCCGGGAATCATCTCTGTGTAACTGCTGGACAGAGGCACAACAAACTAATGGGCACAGTATTTTTTCATATAAGGGGTGGCGTAAGCCACAAAAATTTGGGCTAGGCTTATAAATGCCTTAGGGCAGATAGCCTAGTATAAACCTATGAACCTATGAACCTTGATGCCAGACCAAAAGATTCTGATGGAACCAGAGACAGTTTTCTTGATGTTTCTTACCTCTTTTCCTCTCTCTTTTGACTTTTCCTTTGTTTTGATTTCTCCATGATTTCTCAAGGGTTTTGGCATGAGAAGCTGGTGAAGAAACAGATGAAGAGGACTGTCCTGATGCAGGAATACATAATTTAAGACCACCTTATCTCTACAGCTTTGAATGGCTTTAGGGATGAAGGAAGAGCAAGCCACTCAAGTCAGTGTCTAAGTGGGATGCTCCGAGACAATAAATGCAAAGGGAGTGTCCTGCTGGGGAATGTTATGACTGCAGGCAGTACATTTCTTAAACCCCCTGAACCTTGTCTGCCCATAAGAATGGCAATGGAACCTGGGGGGGGGGGACTGTATACCAGAAAACCACAACTGTAGTAACAGTGGCAGAACATATAATCTACACTACTACACTAATGAATAAAGCTATCTATAGGGCAGCAGTATAGGAAATCGCAAATTTTTAGATATAAAAAAAGAATACATATAAATATATATATTTTAATGAGGGAAGATAAAAGATAAAGAATAGTTGTGTAAAATCTTAAGATAACCATAGACGTTCTTCTCTTCCATGTTGCAGTATACCAAACCCTTGGGTTTTCCTCTCTTGCTACCCGAACGTCCGGCCAGTATACAAAAACTTCTAGCCACTGCAGGGTATGTGGGACGTCTGACATTGGCTAAGGGAACGTGGGCCATAACAGTGATGTCTGCACATTCCAGACCTCAAAACTGAGCGCCACAGTCAGACCCCCCCCCCCCCCCCAGTCCCAGGATAACTGTACAATTCCAGTGCCATCCAAGAAGGGACAATTTAATGGAAGAAGGGGAAGTAGGGAGGGCATCTATGATTATGGTAAGGATTTTACACAACTATTCTATGTCCTTCTATTCTCACATTGCAGTATTCCAAACCACTGGGTGAGTGCTAAAGCTCAAAGGGAAGAAGAGGGTGGAGGCTTGGAACTATTTTCTAGAAATTCCTGAAAGATTGCCCTGGCAAATCCAATCCTGGATATGGAAATGTGATCCAATCTATAATGTTTGGTAAAGATGTGGACAGAGGTCCATGTAGCTTCCTCTAAAATGGAGGCAGTGTCCAACCCTTTAAAGAAAGCCCCAGATGAAGCCATAGCCCTTAGTGGAGTGTACTTTAATCTTACATTCCAAGGCTTTTCCATGGTATGCATAACAGAAATAAATTGTCCTAGATATCCAGACAGAAATGGTCTGCTTTGTCACTGCTTTCTCCAGAGCCCTTGGGTTAAAGGAAACAAACAAGTGGTCTGATTTCCTGATATACTTGGTCTTATCAAGGTAAAACCTAAGCTGTCTGTGCACATCAAGGGAGTGTAAGACTCTCTCACTGTCATCCTGAGGATGAGGAAAGAATGTGAGAAGATGAATAGCTTGGTTTAAGGATAACTCAGACCACTTTGGGCATGAAGGAAGGGTTGGGTCCTAAGAGTTACCCTGTCCTTGTGGAAGGTGAGGAAAGGGGGAATAGCCATAAGGGCCTGTAGCTCTGCCACTGTCCTGGGGCTGATGTCAAGGCTACTGTGAGCATGTCCTCATTGTAAAGGTGTCTGTAAGGGATCACCCACAGAGTAAGGTTTAGAGATTGTAGGTAGGGATGGATTAGTGATCCCTTGCCCTGTGTGAGAAGGTCCACTCTGAAGCAGCTTGTGGTGATTGCCCCTGGCTAAATGCAGAGGGAGGTGGAACCAATACTGTCTTAGCCAAATGGGAGTCCCCAACAAGATTTCTGGTTTGTCCTACTGGATTTTTAGTAGGACTTTCTGAAGAAGTGGGAAGGGGGGGTTTAAAGAAACATCCCCTTCAAAGAGATTAAGAAGGTGTCTGTTGCCCTTGCCAGAGGACTGGGTAGCTTTGTGCAAAATGATGGAAGTTGTCTGTTCATAAGGTAGGCAAACAGATCTGAGGTGTACCCCATTTGTGGACTATGTCCAAAAACACATCCCTGTGGAGCATCCATTTGTGAGACAGTGACATGGACCTGCTCAAGGTGTCTGCTTGGGTGTTCTGCTCTGAAAGGATATACACTGCCTGCAGAATGACTCCCTTTTGTGTGACAAGCTCCCAGACTTGGAGAGCTAGTCTGCACAGCAAATAAGATTTTGTTACACCCCTGCTTGTTCGCATACCACAGAACTGTAGTGTTGTCTGTAAACAATTTTAGGGAGCTCTACTTCAGCGTATGTTGGAAAGCCTTCAGGGCCAAAAGAATTGCTCTCATCTCTTTGATTTTGATATGATGTCCTTCTATTCATATGCTGCAGTATCCATAACATGGGGGAGGTCTGCCTCCAGTTGACTCGTCCGTCTGTTATATCAAAGTTGAAATGCTACTGCAAAGGTACGTGTGACGGCCTGCATCACACAGCGCACATCGGCCATAAATGTATGTTGAGTACAAAGTGGACGTCAGCACGCACCTACCTCAGAGCCTTTCTGCTGCCTGTTTGATGGCCAGCTCTGGTCGGTCATCACTTGCTTTGGAAAGTCATCTTTGTGCTTCGCTAGTGTTTCAGATACTACTTGGCAAAGACCAAGTCATCTGCAAGTCTGACAGGCTTTTTATTTCCTATCACCGAAGAGCCCTGGGACATACTGTTTCCAAGCAAACTATTTCGTCCTGGATTTCAAAAGCCATATGCTTCTGCTGCACCGCAAATGGGAAGCATCTTCCTTCTCCAGTTAAGGCACATTCTACTAGAGCTGTATCTTCTTTGGGGGCTTTCTTTAAAGGTTTGGATACAGCTTCCATTACGGATGCAGCTATATGGTCATCAGTTCACACTTTCACCAAACACTACAAATTAGATATTATTTCCAGGCCCAGAGCAGGATTTGCCAAGGCTATACTGTATGGATTTGTGTGAAATGTCTCTGCTCCTCCTCCAAATCCCTCTTTATGCATGAGCTGTGACATTCTCTCTCATGTTATGGAAACTGCAGCATATGAATAGAAAGACATAGAATAGTTGTGTAAAATCTTCCCATAACTGTAGAGGTCCATTTCTTCTATATGCTAGAGTATAGTTTCCTCCATTGCCTTCCCTCGGATACTTGCCTGACTCCTGAAAACTTACTCCCTTCAGGCTGGTGCTTGGTGGCATTCAGTTATGAGTTAGGTGTGTGCTGACATCCGCTTTATACCCGAGGCACGAACAATCTCAGTAGCATTTTAACTTTAGTATAGAACGGCTGGACATACGAGTCAACCAGAGGCAAACTTCCCCCATGTTATGGATACTGCAGCATATAGAAGAGAAGGACATCTATAGTTATTGTAAGATTTTACACAACTATTCTTTCCTGTTTGATGGAGCCTGACCAAGTGCCCTGGACTCTTAGGGAACCCACGGCTGCTCCCCATCCCAGATGTGAGGCATCTGTGTACATCTCTTGTACTGGCAAGGCAGCCTGTAAGGGGAGTCCTGAATTGGAGGTCACCTGATTCAACCACCAGAGGATCTTTTTTGAGACAAGGTAGGATGGGGATTTTGTACTCTAGGAGATGAATGCTGCGTCTATATAGACTTTGGGTACCCTTTGCAGCTTTCTCATGTGAAGCCTTGCCGATGGCAATATGGGAATAGTCGATGGCATATGACCTACAAGTTTGAGGTACTTCCTGGCAGTGAAGACTGCGACTTGAAGGATACAGCGCAGGTACTGCCTTAAGTTTTCCACCTTTTGAGGTGGCAGAAAGGCCCTCATGACATCGGTCCTTATCCTGCATCCCAGGAATATTTGATCCTGAGAGGGGTTCAGGTTGGATTTGCAGTAGTTTATCTTGAAATCCAGTGCCTGCAGGACTGATATTACTGTTTGTAGACGGCATAGCAAGGATTTTGAACAGTCTGCCTGGATCAGAAGGTCATCTAGATAAGGGAATATCTGAATCCCTTGAGTCCTGCAGAAGGCAATCACTGGTGCCAAGCACTTGGTGAAGACACTTGGTGCTGTAAAAAGTCCAAAAGGCAAGGCAGATAACTGAAATTGTCAAGAGTCTACAGAGAAGCACAGGGATCTCCTGTAATTGGGCCTTAGGGGGATGTGCAGGTAAGCATCCTTGAAGTCCAAGGTGCCTAGGAATCCCTGAGGTAAAACCAAGGGGAAGAGGGTCTGCAGAGTGCATATTCGAAAGGTGGGTATTTGCAGGAAAAGACTGAGGTGGGAAAAACCTAGGATTGACCTCCAGTGACCATCTTTTCCTGAGACTAGGAAGAGTCTGGAATAGAAACCCTTTCCCTTTTCTGTCATAGGGACAGACTGAATTTTTCCTTGGGCAATAAGGCTGTCTATAACTGGCTGAAAAAAGGAGAAGCTGATCTTTGGGTGGCTGTGGAATACCCTTCAAGGAAGGTGTTGTGATCCAGGTTATGAAATAACTGTTTTATGATAGATAAGACCCACCTGTCTGAGGAAATAAATCTTCCATGATGTCACATAGTTGTATCTAGGCATGCTAGTGGATGGCTATTCTGGTACCTGCTGCTCTAGTCATATTACCAGTTGCATTAAAAAGCAGATGCATGGATACATTGGACATAGACTAAGGTAAACATCTGAGATTCCATTGTTTTTGGATGTCAGCCAGTAGGTTACCTGAGATTTGGTGAGTTCTTTTGTCAGGTCCCTCTGGAAATGAGTCATGTGGGCCAGGTAGCTCAGCAGTGTAAGTATTAATGTCAGTGAAGCACATGCCTATTTCCCAAATCTGTCCAGCTTTCTAGATTCTCTATTAGGTGGACAAACAGATGTACTCTCTTCAGACAGCTCTTTTCAACTGGCTGCTGTTACAACTGTGGCATCTACTGGGGGACTCTTATTCCACTGCGCTCTGTCTTTAGATGCAAGTAAAATTTTGTTTGACTTTTTAGGGATTTGTTTTGCCATATCAGGATTCTTCAAACTCACTGAGCTACCAGGTCTAGGACTGCATTTATAAACAGTACCATACACAAGGTAGAAGAGCCATCTCCAAAAGCCTCGAAGAACACACACTCTTCAGGGGAGGGAGTATCAGGGGAACAATCCCCTTGTTGTTTCCTCAATTACAAAATGTCACCAAAGGTGATGTTCTCCAGAGGGGATCAAGGGAACCCAACCTTGTCATCCAAGTCTGTCTCTTTGGTTATATTCCAGAGAGGAATCTAAATGTCTCATTTTACATGTCTTTCCTAGGACCTTGCCTAAACTGGGCTTCTACAGGCATATCAGAATCAGGTGGAGAACCCGTGTGGTGTACTACAAATGTCGGCAAGAAGTGTGCAGTCAGATGCAACATCCATGAGAGGTTCGGATGATGATGACTAGCTTATGGAAAGCACCTCTTCTCTTGGCGTGGCCAGAACCTTTTCGAAAGCCACGAATGCCAAGGCTGCAATCGGGCCTGAACAGACAAGTGCCCCATCATGCAAGATGAAGTAAGAGCCTCCCCAACCCGGATCAGAAGCCATTGGAGAGACTGAGCTATCCAGTGTGGAAGTGTCGAGAGAGAGAGAGAGAGAGAGACAGACAGAGATGGCTCTGAAAGTTTCAGTAAAGTTCCATGCTCTGAGCCCTGACACAGATACTTCATCTTCAATACTCATCCCCTATCTAAAGGCATCAGAGTAGAAACAGTAAGTGACATGGCCATAGTCAAAGTTGATAGGAATCTTGGCTCCAACGTGGGTGATGCTGGGAGGCTCAGATCTGAATGGCAAACAGGGATAGGCAAAATAAGTGGAGAGGGCCTTTACAACCATTCTCGGAACGTTCTGTGATGAAGGAGCTGTAACAACCCCTAGTTTAATTCACATACAAAGGAATATCTGCATCATCCTAAAAATATGTCCATTCGTTAAGTCTTCCTGACAACATAAATGGACCAGGATGACGACACCAGTGATGGTGGTGTACATGAAATCCTCTCTTGAAGGAATGGAGAACAGAGCCAAGGACTTACCAACTCTGGTGAAAAATGGGGAGGCGACATAGGAGATTGGATATGAGGGGGAGTATGAGTTAACTGATGAGGCAACTTTGATGCCAGACCAAAAGATTCTGAAGGAACCAGAGACAGTTTTCTTGATGTTTCTTACCTCTTTTCCTCTCTCTTTTGACTTTTCCTTTGTTTTGATTTCTCCATGATTTGTCAAGGGTTTTGGCATGAGAAGCTGGTGAAGAAACAGATGAAGAGGACTGTCCTGATGCAGGAATACATAATTTAAGACCACCTTATCTCTACAGCTTTGAATGGCTTTAGGGATGAAGGAAGAGCAAGCCACTCAAGTCAGTGTCTAAGTGGGATGCTCCGAGACAATAAATGCAAAGGGAGTGTCCTGCTGGGGAATGTTATGACTGCAGGCAGTACATTTCTTAAACCTCCTGAACCTTGTCTGCCCATAAGAATGGCAATGGAACCTTGGGGGGGGGGGGGGGACTGTATAGCAGAAAACCACAACTGTAGTAACAGTGGCAGAACATATAATCTACACTACTACACTAATGAATAAAGCTATCTATAGGGCAGCAGTACAGGAAATCGCAAATTTTTAGATATAAAAAAAGAATACATATATATTTTAATGAGGGAAGATAAAAGATAAAGAATAGTTGTGTAAAATCTTAAGATAACCATAGATGTTCTTCTCTTCCATGTTGCAGTATACCAAACCCTTGGGTTTTCCTCTCTTGCTACCCGAACGTCGGGCCAGTATACAAAAGCTTCTAGCCACTGCAGGGTATGTGGGACGTCTGACGTTGGCTAAGGGAACGTGGACCATAACAGTGATGTCTGCACATTTCAGACCTCAAAACTGAGCGCCACAGTCAGACCCCCCCCCCCCCCAGTCCCAGGATAACTGTACAATTCCAGTGCCATCCAAGAAGGGACAATTTAATGGAAGAAGGGGAAGTAGGGAGGGCATCTATGGTTATGGTAAGGATTTTACACAACTATTCTATGTCCTTCTATTCTCACATTGCAGTATTCCAAACCACTGGGTGAGTGCTAAAGCTCAAAGGGAAGAGGAGGGTGGAGGCTTGGAACTATTTTCTAGAAATTCCTGAAAGATTGCCCTGGCAAATCCAATCCTGGATATGGAAATGTGATCCAATCTATAATGTTTGGTAAAGATGTGGACAGAGGTGCATGTAGCTTCCTCTAAAATGGAGGCAGTGTCCATCCCTTTAAAGAAAGCCCCAGATGAAGCCATAGCCCTTAGTGGAGTGTACTTTAATCTTACATTCCAAGGCTTTTCCATGGTATGCATAACAGAAAAAAATTGTCCTAGAGATCCAGGCAGAAATGGTCTGCTTTGTCACTGCTTTCTCCAGAGCCCTTGGGTTAAAGGAAACAAACAAGTGGTCTGATTTCCTGATATACTTGGTCTTATCAAGGTAAAACCTAAGCTGTCTGTGCACATCAAGGGAGTGTTAAGACTCCCTCACTGTCATTCTGAGGATGAGGAAAGAATGTGAGAAGATGAATAGCTTGGTTTAAGGATAACTCAGACCACTTTGGGCATGAAGGAAGGGTTGGGTCCTAAGAGTTACCCTGTCCTTGTGGAAGGTGAGGAAAGGGGGAATAGCCATAAGGGCCTGTAGCTCTGCCACTGTCCTGGGGCTGATGTCAAGGCTACTGTGAGCATGTCCTCATTGTAAAGGTGTCTGTAAGGGATCACCCGCAGAGTAAGGTTTAGAGATTATAGGTAGGGATGGATTAGTGATCCCTTGCCCTGTGTGAGAAGGTCCACTCTGAAGCAGCTTGTGGTGATTGCCCCTGGCTAAATGCAGAGGGAGGGGGAACCAATACTGTCTTGGCCAAATGGGAGTCCCCAACAAGATTTCTGGTTTGTCCTACTGGATTTTTAGTAGGACTTTCTGAAGAAGTGGGAAGGGGGGGGGCTTAAAGAAACATCCCCTTCAAAGAGATTAAGAAGGTGTCTGTTGCCCTTGCCAGAGGACTGGGTAGCCTTGTGCAAAATGATGGAAGTTGTCTGTTCATAAGGTAGGCAAACAGATCTGAGGTGTACCCCATTTGTGGACTATGTCCAAAAACACATCCCTGTGGAGCATCCATTTGTGAGACAGTGACATGGACCTGCTCAAGGTGTCTGCTTGGGTGTTCTGCTCTGAAAGGATATACACTGCCTGCAGAATGACTCCCTTTTGTGTGACAAGCTCCCAGACTTGGAGAGCTAGTCTGCACAGCAAATAAGATTTTGTTACACCCCTGCTTGTTCGCATACCACAGAACTGTAGTGTTGTCTGTAAACAATTTTAGGGAGCTCTACTTCAGCATATGTTGGAAAGCCTTCAGGGCCAAAAGAATTGCTCTCATCTCTTTGATTTTGATATGATGTCCTTCTATTCATATGCTGCAGTATCCATAACATGGGGGAGGTCTGCCTCCGGTTGACTCGTCCGTCTGTTATATCAAAGTTGAAATGCTACTGCAAAGGTACATGTGACGGCCTGCATCACAGAGCACACATCGGCCATAAATGTATGTTGGGTACAAAGTGGACGTCAGCACGCACCTACCTCAGAGCCTTTCTGCTGCCTGTTTGATGGCCAGCTCTGGTCGGTCATCACTTGCTTTGGAAAGTCATCTTTGTGCTTCGCTAGTGTTTCAGATACTACTTGGCAAAGACCAAGTCATCTGCAAGTCTGACAGGCTTTTTATTTCCTATCACCCAAGAGCCCTGGGACATCCCGTTTCCAAGCAAACTATTTTGTCCTGGATTTCAAAAGCCATATGCTTCTGCTGCACCGCAAATGGGAAGCATCTTCCTTCTCCAGTTAAGGCACATTCTACTAGAGCTGTATCTTCTTTGGGGGCTTTCTTTAAAGGTTTGGATACAGCTTCCATTATGGATGCAGCTACATGGTCATCAGTTCACACTTTCACCAAACGCTACAAATTAGATATTATTTCCAGGCCCAGAGCAGGATTTGCCAAGGCTATACTGTATGGATTTGTGTGAAATGTCTCTGCTCCTCCTCCAAATCCCTCTTTATGCATGAGCTGTGACATTCTCTCTCATGTTATGGAAACTGCAGCATATGAATAGAAAGACATAGAATAGTTGTGTAAAATCTTCCCATAACCGTAGAGGTCCATTTCTTCTATATGCTAAAGTATAGTTTCCTCCATTGCCTTCCCTCTGATACTTGCCTGACTCCTGAAAACTTACTCCCTTCAGGCTGGTGCTTGGTGGCATTCAGTTCTGAGGTAGGTGTGTGCTGACATCCGCTTTATACCCGAGGCACGAACATTCTCAGTAGCATTTTACCTTTAGTATAGAACGGCTGGACATACGAGTCAGCCAGAGGCAAACTTCCCCCATGTTATGGATACTGCAGCATATAGAAGAGAAGGACATCTATAGTTATTGTAAGATTTTACACAACTATTCTTTCCTGTTTGATGGAGCCTGACCAAGTGCCCTGGACTCTCAGGGAACCCACGGCTGCTCCCCATCCCAGATGTGAGGCATCTGTGTACATCTCTTGTACTGGCAAGGCAGCCTGTAAGGGGAGTCCTGAATTGGAGGTCACCTGATTCAACCACCAGAGGATCTTTTTTGAGACAAGATAGGATGGGGATTTTGTACTCTAGGAGGTGAATGCTGCGTCTATATAGACCTCTGGTACCCTTGCAACTTTCTCATGTGGAGCCTTGCCGATGGCAATATGGGAATAGTCGATGGCATATGACCTACAAGTCTGAGGTACTTCCTGGCAGTGAAGACTGCGACTTGAAGGATACAGCGCAGGTACTGCCTTAAGTTTTCCACCTTTTGAGGTGGAGAAAGGCCCTCATGACATCGGTCCTTATCCTGCATCCCAGGAATATTTGATCCTGAGAGGGTTTCAGGTTGGATTTGCAGTAGTTTATCTTGAAATCCAGTGCCTGCAGGACTGATATTACTGTTTCTAGATGGCGTAGCAAGGATTTTGAACAGTCTGCCTGGATCAGAAGGTCATCTAGATAAGGGAATATCTGAATCCCTTGAGTCCTGCAGAAGGCAATCACTGGTGCCCAGCACTTGGTGAAGACACTTGGTGCTGTAGAAAGTCCAAAAGGCAAGGCAGATAACTGAAATTGTCAAGAGTCTACAGAGAAGCACAGGGATCTCCTGTAATTGGGCCTTAGGGGGATGTGCAGGTAAGCATCCTTGAAGTCCAAGGTGCCTAGAAATCCCTGAGGTAAAATCAAGGGGAAGAGGGTCTGCAGAGTGCACATTCGAAAGGTAGGTATTTGCAGGAAAAGACTGAGGTGGGATAAACCTAGGATTGATCTCCAGTGACCATCTTTTCCTGAGACTAGGAAGAGTCTGGAATAGAAACCCTTTCCCTTTTCTGTCATAGGGACAGACTGAATTTTTCCTTGGGCAATAAGGCTGTCTATAACTGGCTGAAAAAAGGAGAAGCTGATCTTTGGGTGTCTGTGGAATACCCTTCAAGGAAGGTGTTGTGATCCAGGTTATGAAATAACTGTTTTATGATAGATAAGACCCACCTGTCTGAGGAAATGGAGAAAGGGGTAGTGGAATCGAAGGTCTTGTTACGTAATGGCAGGTAGTCACAGACTACCTGCCCTGTCCTGAAACTGAGGCTTCTGGGCTGGAGGCTGAGCAGGCCTGGAAGGGGGTTTGTTGCCTCCTGGTGCTCTTTCTGCCTCTGGAAGAAGGAGGAGGAGGTACTGAATGTTTCCTTATAAATTGAGTTTTTGAGGGGATAATGCCTGTGGAATTTGGGGACAGGAGAAATAAACAGGTGCTTCAGGTCTTGTACTCCTTCCCCTTCTGTTATAGAGTTCTGAACAACTCAGCCACCTTTGTCCTAAAGAGGGCAGAGTTATCCAGAGGAGCATCCAATAGTTTTGCCCAAATACCATCAGGTAAGGTCTGTAACCATAGCCAAGAATATCTTCTCAGGACTAAGGCAGATGCAGTAGATCTGGCAGAGGCTTCATCTAAACCGTAGCTGCACCTAATGGAATGCCTAGTGACCTGAAGACAAGGATATAAGGCTGGATATCTGTGCCTTGGCAGGAGAGTCTGGGATCTCAGTCAAAAGCTTAGTGGCTTGTCCTAAAAGGGCTATGGCATATTTAGATATAAGAGTTTCGTAGTTTATTGCTCCGAGTGCCAGGGTAGTGGAGGTATAAACCTTTTTTCCAAGGTCTTGCTGTCTTTATCTGTAGGGAGAACTGAGGTGGATGGAAGAAGTTTTGAGGGCTTATCAGCTGAAACTGATACAGTGCCAGGGTCTGCTACAGGGCATTTGATAAGAAATTTGGCCCCCATCAGGGACTCTGTAGAATCTATCAGGCCTTTGAGGGGCAGGGGGCTGTGAATCAGGATTCACATTGGGTGCATTAAAAGCCTCTAGAAAAGCAAGTAAGACTGGAGATATAGCTGAGGGAGCAGGGGTGTCCATTTGTAAAAGTTCATAGTATCTTTACTGAACTTCTATCACCTCAGTGGAATCCCACTTAAAGAACTCCCTCATTTTGGAAATGGTCTTCCCAAAAGTGAGATTCTCACCTGGAGAATCTGTCTCAGAATCTTCCTCTGGGGAGGTGTAACCAAGAGGAGATGGTAAATGGGAGACATATGGCAGGGGATCTTCTGAAGAGGAGTTGGAGGAGTCCTCAGCTTCAGGTTGAGAGATATCTGGAGCCTGAGGCCTAGTGGTAATTACCGGGGGAGCTAATGGGGAAGATGAGGGCATGGCAGGCCTAAGAGCCATAAAAGCATTGAAGAGGCTCTGAGAAAATGCCTGCCAGTCTAGCTGGCTCTATACAGCAATAGAAACATGCTTTATTTCCTGTTTTGTTTTCAAGGAAGGCCGAGAGGGCATAGGGGCCAAGGTAGGCCTAGGTTCTCTAGCATCTTCAACAGTGGAAGGACCCATCTAGGCAGCTGGTACAAGCAGAGGTTCCCTCTCACCATAGGCAGCCTAAATCTGCGATACCTCAGAGAATGTGCCTTTCGCTGTACTCATATCGGCAGGGCAGGGACTGAATGTTCCTCCAGGCTAACGGTCACATGAGGGACATCGGGTGGAGGAGGTGCAGCAACTTTGGCCTTTTTCTTAGGTGGCTCGACGGGATCACCGGACTACCCCTCCATACCTAAAGCTAAGTGCTTAAGGTGCTGAATTTCTAAATAAATATTCAAGGCGTGCAGACTGCATAAGGTTTTAGGGACGAAGGCCTGACAGATGGAGCAGGACTTATGGTCAGGCGAATGCACTAAACAGAAGAGGCAAAGCTCATGGACATCGTCATGGGGGATCTGACAACTGTACCTACACTTTCCCTTCCTGGATGACATGAACCTAAACAGGCATGCAGTGACCCAAAAGAACAAAATGTCCCCAACAGGGTACTTTATCTTTGAAAAGACGATTTAATATCTGGTATGGCAGGAACAACTGACATTTGACTGGCAGCAGAGAAGTTCTGGGGTCTGGTATGTGCAGACGTCACTTTTATAGCACACGTTCCCTTAGCCAATGTCAGACACCCCACGTACCCTGCAGTGACTAGAAGCTTTTGTATACTTGCCAGATGTTCGGGTAGCAAGAGAGGAAAACCTAAGGGTTTGGAATACTGCAACATGAGAAAAGAAGGACATCTGCTCAAAGACAAGGGATAAGGAAGAAAAGGCACTAATCTACTACATGAGAAAATAGTGCTCTCAAAAACAGTACCTTCTAGATATGGTGACTAACAAGATCTGAGGTGTGTGCAGGATGAGAGGGATTATGGTTAGGGGAGAATTAAGAGCACTAGATTTTAAAGGGTGGACTCAATAACCCAAAGGTTAAACTGGACAAAAATAAGTATGTCGGATCAGATGAGGGGGAGTCGGATCCAGCTGACGTGCTGATGAGACAACAGACGTGGCAGACACAAATTATCTTCCAAAATCCCACCATAACCTTGGACTCCTTGGCCAAGTGTGAAGAACCTCTGACCTATGCAGCACTACAGCATGTCTTAAGATGCCTTACAATAAAGAACCACTTGGAGTACTGCTGTAAAAGTAGACGAGCTTTCTTGGTGTACATGAATAAAACTATGCCTATTATTTTGCTGTGCTCTGTCAAGCAGTGACACTGAAGTAATCCCTGGGGTATATATGTACCGGATTTTGTTCCACATAGGAGTCTCTGGTCTGTGAATCTCTCCCTCTCTAACCTGTCCTCTCCAACCGTGTCAAGGTTTGTAAGTCTCCTGTCCTTGGTTCTGAGGGATCTAGATTTTTTTATTTTTTGAGGTGAAGCATATTCTCTTTTTGACATGGCCTTATATGATGTCCATATGAGGTCACCTCTGAGCTTAGCGGTGAGACTGAATGGAGACTGAATAGAGCTGAGACAGCATCAGTCGCATATTTTTTGAGACCCTTTATCCTTTGGTAGGAACTGATTGGGGGGCCTTTCCAGCTGCTGCAGGTGTCGGTCAGATACATTCCGAATGGGGCATTGTACTCAATCATAGCCTGACTACTTAGCAACAAGCAAAAGGAAACTGTCAACCTGGGTCCCCAGGTCCCTTGGATGACTATGACCCGTGCTGTGCAGTGGATTGTCACTTATATGGTAGCTAGGAGCAACCATGTTTTCCCAAAGGGTATGACTATGCATTTCTTGGCGTTTAATTTTTAGCCATGGCTCTGGCACACCAGTTATCCTTCTGTGAGGGCCCTTCTGAAGGATATCTGTGTCAGAAGTGGCTAGGTTGCAGTCATCTGCAAACTCAGCCATAACCTCCTGTAAGCCATTTGTATCAGAAAAGTAGATGTATCAAGAGAGGGATCAGGACTGAGCTCCTATGGGACACCATTACTCAGACAGGCTTTGAGTCTGACATGGCTCCAGCAACTCTGGACCCTGTGGGTTCTGTCATTTAGCCGTTTGCAACTCATCTTGTGATGTATGGGTTTTACATTCAAGCTGATGAGTTTTCAAGATGTTTGGGGGGGATCCTCTGGTATGTATATCTCTCTCTCCTGGGGGGGAGGGAGGGGTTTGCACTGCTGAACCTGTCATCCAGTATGTTGGCAATGTGTGTAGGTTCAATAATCTTCACATCATTTTGAACAAATTCTGGAGATATATCTGGGAGTCTCCTCCTAGTTTCTAATATAGCTAAAGAAGGCCTTATGATTGTCTTTAGTCTACATTAGTCTGGAAGTAGTTAGGAGTATGATGGTGTTTGGATACATTTAATCCAGTGTTTGTGTTTTCAGGGAAGGCGTCAGGTTCACCTGAGTTTGAGAGGGTTCCTGTTGAGAGGGTGGCCTGTAACAACATGCTCTTGCCTATGCAGACTGCACCTGGATGGTCTCCGATGCATCGTGCATCTTGATTGAGACTTCTGGGCATTGAGCAGCATTTACCTTAGTTTTTTTCCTTTTTGTGTTCTAGGGTGGTAGGTTTAGAATTTGTGTGAAGCAGTGTGGCTTGTCATGTCATCCCAGACAGACAGACATTGGATCCCCTTTGAACAACACCAGAATTTAAGCCAATATTTAAAGTTGATCATCTTATCACTGTATTGTGCATCATTCTAGGTGAAGCAGGATAATGCTCAAGGTCAGGGTCATACCTGCTTCAATACATAGAGGAGAGCTCCCTCAATGTCTTTCATGTATGCCAAGGAGGTTATGCACGCCCTCAGGTCGCTGACCAGCGTGACAATGACTGAGTCTGTGACTGTTTGACACTCTGACACCAGTGTAGTCTATGTGTTGTTGTTGTTGTTTGGGTCCTAGAGGTGGTTTGTTTTTTTAGATTATCTGCTTTGGTGGCCTCTGCTGTTTTAAAGCTGATCAGAGCCTCCAGTATGTCTTTGTGTGATGAATGTGTATGATTTGAAGACTGGGTGGTACTATGTGTGACTGGGTATTCTTAGTGTGTGTAGTTACCTTCCTCCTCTGTGCATTCTTGCCAGTCCCCTGTAAACTCCCCTGACCAAACAGGACCAAATATAGTTTGCATCTCATGTAGAAAGGAGAGTTGGTAGAAGTTGTCTGTGTCAATGAGGACATTGTAAACATATTGGAAATATTCCCATTTTTTTTGTTTTAAGTTTTTTAGGACACTATCAAGAAACATGCTAGAATGCTAAAGTTTTAGATGAAAACTATCAAGACTCAGGGGGATGTGTGGGTTCCTATGCTGGTGGGGTACAGGCAATACTTAAACTGCTTTAAGGTGATAGTAAGTACTGTAGGGAGCAAGTGCTAGGCTTTACAGATAGAGAATAGTCTGCTTGGGAAAAGTAGAGAGATGAACTTTAGTTATAGGAAAGCGCTGGTTAGATCCAGCAGGCTGGTTAGGAAGGTAGTTATAAAGGAAAATTTGGGAAGTGGACTGGAGTGGTAGCCCGAATAGTTTTAACTTTGTGCTACGCATGCTCTCTTTGTAAAAAAGCAGCTGCTTTATAT
Organism: Protopterus annectens; assembly: GCF_019279795.1. NCBI lineage: Eukaryota > Metazoa > Chordata > Ceratodontiformes > Protopteridae > Protopterus > Protopterus annectens. The sequence goes on from NC_056749.1 coordinate 391,044,943, forward strand.
GCAGAGACTGGAAAATACGAAATGACCCAAAATGGCCAATAAACACAAGTTACTACTTGTAAACCACTCCTCTGAGGACAAACAGGCAGCTCAGTACTCCCCACTCTCACTGGTGAGTAAAGAAACTCGTAGAACATATAAGTGGCATCTTGACAGGCACCAGAATGGGGACTAACTCAGTGATCCAATTCACTTGTCTCAACAAATTATTAACAATTTATAGGCAGAAAGACATGAGTGAACCATTCCAGGGTGGGCACGATTATTTCTTCTGAAAGTTGGAACCTCAAAGGTAGGGGACAATAATGTACACACAGTGCCATTTTGCAAAAACGTGCACCTATATTTCCTCAGACTCAGCCAAGTCTGGAAAGGAGACCACTGCTTCCTTCTGAAACTTGCAAACAGATGCAGAAGCCAAAGCATCATGCCTGGACAATGCAAGATGTGGTGCTATGTCTTCATGTGATGTGGGATGTACTTTTTGGCCCTACTGCTAGCATCAAAGCAAACTGCTGCATTATACTCTCATTCAACCAGTCATCTTCTACCGCATATTAAAAATGATTTGCAAAATCTAATGCAGGTCAGGGAAATATAAAACTGAAAAAAATAAAAAATGTGCAATGGCCTAAAGTGACTGAACCAACTCTCATTTGCTAGTGGCAAGCCACTGTGTGCGCCTGGTTTGGGGGGGGGGGGCAGTTCTTTCCCTCTGCCATAGTTCAAACAGAGGGTCCTGGGGAACTGAAGGTTTACGGTCTGCTTTCCTCCATCAGTATCAGTGGGTAAAAGGTTATGGAAGCCTAACCCTACAGAACAGATGTGCCTGGGAGGTACTATTCCAGTCAAACTCATGCTTGTTTAAAGAAAGAAAAATTGTAAACGATTTCTCTCAGCAGGACAAGTGAAAAGGGGCAGAGGTTAGCACTGACAGTGGACTAAAGACATTAGCCAGGGTTGAAAGCTTTAGACCTGTCCATTTGTCTTCTCATCTTTTATGATCCTAAGCTTCTGCAAGTTCCTTTCCTTGCTAACAGGTGCTGATGAAGGCTTTGATATTGTTTAGAGTAATTGCGGATCATATGATTAAAATTTTGTCAGTTAGTAACAACTTCAATGCTGGGGTCTTTCTCCAAACAAAACAGGATGACTATGTGATAATTTCTGATAATGATCTAACACCTGCACAGGTACTCTTCATGGGACTAAGCTTTTACACAAAGTCTGTAGTGATTCAAGTCAGAATGCAATGCAAAGTATACAAGTACTAGAAAATATATAGACTGCCAAATCTCAGTACAAGGATCAAAGGAGACATGCCTTCATGACCAGAGGGTGCTGCAACATAACTCACAAGATCAAGTGATCCAACCACTGCAGAGGGGCCTTTGAAGTAAAGTCATACTGTTGTTAGCTACAGCACCTACCTAGTAATCAAAGCCTGACTGACTGCATGAGTGTATGGATGTCAGGACTGAGATAAAGGAGAGAGCATTTTTTTCTCTTGTCTAACATTTTACCTGTCATTTACATTTTGACTATAACTACAGGTGTTTCCATCCCTGATTATTATTGTTAAGTAAACTGTACACACACTTCATTTAGGACTGAAAGTATCAAGTACATCTTGGCTTTCCAAAATGACTGTACACTGATCAACAGCTTATTTTCAGCTCTGCCAGGGGGACAAAAAAGTGACAGATAAGGGCCAGTAATTCTTCCTGTTTTAGTAAAATTTAGTGTTACTGGTTGGTAACTATACAGCCAGGATGCTAGCAAAGAAGAAACTTAGAAAGCGCAAAAGAAAATCTACTACAAAGCATGGAGAACACACTTGATTGGGAAGAATCCTGAAGCTGCTCAGCAAAAAGCAGTTCAAGCCTCATCTTTGGTACAAGAGATTGGCTTCCAGTAATTTAGAGGATAAAATAAGTCAATTGTGCTCAGAGCTGATTAAAACAAATGAGACATTGAAGGAGTATATCAATTCAAAGGACAAAAAGCTGAAAACAATGGAAGAAGCTTTAAACAGATATTCAGACGAGCTGATAAAACTGCATAAATTTGATGTTGAAATGAAAAAAGATTGGCAAAGTATGATATGCTCAAGAGGAGTTGCTCAAAAAATGGTAAAGTTAGAGGACAGTTAGAGGAGAGAAAACCTAAGACTTTCTGCTGTACCAGAGAAACTAGAAGGAACAAGCTGTATTTATTTTACAAAAGCACTAATAAATAACTGGACTAGTATTCCACAGCAGAATTTGTTAACTGAAAGCACTTGTATGCTCTAAATCCAGCCATGAGAAAGCAGCCAAGACATGTAATAAAAAAGATGCAATCATACCAGCAAAAAGAGTTGATCATGAAAAAACTGTGGAAGAAGGGTAAAATATTAAAGATTGGAGACAAGAGTGTTTATAGAAAGTGATCATTCACTGTAGAAAAGGCAGAAAAGATCCAAGTTTATAACAGCAATCAGGGAATGTCAACAGGTAGGTGCAAGACTCAAGCTGCTGCATCCACCTGTCTTCAGAATATTTCTCCTTGAGAATCAGTCATTTTTGATGCAGAACAGGCTAAGAAGGAAATGGAAAATTTGTCCAACAAAAAGTGAGCCATCAAACAGAGAAAGAGAGAGAGAGACTGCTTCTCATTCTGATAATAAATTTAACAGAGATATTTTGCCAGTGAAACATTTTCCAGTGTTTCAAAGGAAAATGCTTGAAAGACAGAAAAAAGGACAGGAGTTGACTAGAAGAATCTAAGTACCTTGACTTGAACTGAAGTCTGGCGGGACGTTGAGATGAACAGGAAGACCAGAAACACTGAATTTAGTGAATAAACATGAACCTATAAAGCATCAATCACATTTGTAAAATGTGGCTTTATAAGAAAATAGAAGGCTGAAAAAATTGGATTTTTGTGGAGAAACGTGGGGGGACTGAAAGGCACATGCCCCACTTCATGCCATTAATGCTTGGAAGGACACTAAAAGGAAAAGCAGAGAGAGAGAAATGTGAAAGTAATTTATGGTAAGTAAAAACAATTTTTGTTCTTAACAGTATTTGTATGGATATAAATGGCATGTTACATAGTAAATCATTTTCAATGATTGTTGAAAGTGATACAAATACTGCGGTAGGGGTGCTGCGGTAGCGTTGTCGCCTCACAGTTAGACGTTGCACGTTCGATTCTCAGTTAGAGCGTCTTCTGTGTGTTGACATGCGTGAATGGGTGTTCCTTCATTGAAGAAGTTGTGCGTTAGGCCCGGTAAGCCAGCACGTAAAAATCTACTGCCAATCATTAGCGGACCGGAGTTCCGCTGTGGCGACCCCTAACCGGGAAAAGCCGAAAGACAGTTGTTGTTGAAAGTGATGCAAATACTCAAGTAAACAAATACTTTCTTAATTTTAAGAAATGTAGGCATTACAATGGAAAAGAGAAGACTGGACAAAAGTATGTTTAAGTTAATAGGCTGTAACCTTGAGCTGTTGAGTGGAGGATGGGGGAGTAAAAGTGCACCAATTATAATATATGCAGTACTGAAATGTTTTCTTTTACTTTTGCAAAGGTGAGTCTCTGGATTAATGCCCTTGGCTTAATCTAATGACAAGTTTTTAAACATTTTTTTAAATTAGAGACTACAATGTAATGCATGTTTTTTCTTTAGCAAACAGATGTTCAGTGTTAGTTGAGAAGTACATTCTGTTCTTGTTTCCAGGGAAACAAGGAGACTAAAGTTGAAAGCAATAAATCAAAATATCTGGACATTGTTTATCAACAGAAACGCAAAATGACAAAGTACAAGGGCAAGCAGCTCAGTAAAAAATAAAGCTTAAATTAATAGAAGTGAAGAAGACATAGTAGCTTTTCTGGTAACTAAATAGCTTGATGCATTTAGTAGAACAAACAATTTAGTTTCATTTAAAGACAGTCAGTGTACTTTTTCTTAAGGATAAAAAGTTTGTTTTCCAAAAACATATAAGCTGTTTTTTTAACATCTTGGAGGGGAATTAGTTAGGTAGGATCACAAGCAACATGCACTTTAGCTTGGATAACCTCAAATTAGGTTATCTAATGGCCTTAGGTGCACCTGTCGATTTGGGACAATTTTTCTTATCAGGTGGGTTAAACTTCATTATCTGAAGATGTACATAGTTGTGTGTGTTTGTTTTAAGTTAACTAAATAAATAACTGCATAAAGGATCAACCTGCCAAACATTAGTGTGTGAATGTAGCGCAAAAGCTGGAAACGGACATGTAAAAATGCAGTCATATATAACAGGAGGGAATAACTTCTTATTATAATGGTTTCATGAAGGGCAAACAGCAATGCTACAGGAAAACATATTTGGAAAGAAGTGAACATGTGTATCTGATAAAGAAAGGATTTCTGGAACGATATTCAGCAAAAGGAATAGACAAAGGAGGACAAAGGAAAAGGGGAGTAATTACATTACTTGTTAGATGAGCTACAACAGTGATAGAAGAGAAAAAAACATGGTAATGGTAGATGCGTGGCAGAAAAGGGGCTAAAAGCAATGGAGAAGGATTATGCTGTAATGTATTTACATTCCACCTAAAACTGCTATTATGGAGCTTAAGAACTTTTTTGGAGAAATAAGCTTTCAGCAGGCAGTATTACTTACAGGTGGAGACTGCAACTTGATTTGCAACAGTAAGGATGTTGTCCTGGGGCCATAGAAGGGAAAATATAACAAAATAAGGTACACTGCTGAAGAAATTTATGAAAATATTTGGCAAATAAGATGTGAATTCAGTAGAAGGAAGTCAGAGAATTTGCATATCATTCTCCAAGGAACAATAACTGGGCTACATTAAAACTACATTTCATACGAACATATGCATTTAATTGAAAGCTTCAACACACATCCAATAACAATTTCAGATCAAGTGCAATAAGAACTAAGAAACAAATGCAGGGTAATGAAGTACAAATGAAACACTGGGCTTCCCTACCTACCTGTTAAAAACAGAGGAATGGGTAGTGGAAATTTCTGAAGAGGTATTACGGAAGATATGTCATCAGAAGTTAAAGCTAGTGAGTGGGATAAAATGAAATTCCAGTTTAAAAATAGGGTAGAAAGAAAAACATATTGGTAAGATGTAACAAGAAAGTACAGTTTACATAAATTATATATAAAAATATATATTCAAGTAATGCAATGTAATCAAAAAACAGTAGTTGCAAGCAAATACAACATAGGAGGATAACCCAAATTAGGTTGTATGAGGAGGTGTTAGCCACTAGTCCTTTACCAAGAGGCTGTACTATGTTCAGAATCCCAAAGCCACGCACAGGGTGGTAGGCACTAGGTGGAACTGGGATGAGCCAGAATGCCCTGCAACACAGCAGTGGCAAAGCCTGCTCTAGTTTTGGAATATAAAGGCAGGTGGTAGTGTTGGGACAGATTTCCCATGATAGGAGTAACAAAATCATATGCAGAGGCCTATCCATTTTGAAATTGTCTGTTTGGTAACAGGCTTCCCTTGAGCTCCTACAGCATAGGACACAAAAGTTGTTCTGATTTCCTGAAAGGCTTTGTTCGAGGATTGGGGTAAATACCACTTTAGGCATAAATCCCTGTCCTGATGGAAGATGAGATATGAGCTGAGGTAATGGCCAGAAGGAAAGCTGTTTTCCAGGACAAATATTGCAAATCTGTTGAGGCAGCTGGTTCAAAGGGAGGCAATGTTAATTTTTCTAGAATGTAATTAAGATCCCAGGCTGGCACTGGTTGTTTCCTTGGTGGTCTTATATTCTTAGCCCCTCTGAGGAACTGTCTTAAAAGTGGGTGAGAGAATAACAGTGGATCAGTGTTGAATTCTGCAGAAATGGCTGAGGCATGGATTTTTATGGAGGAAAAGGAAAGCCCACTGTTCTCAGCTAGATACTGTAATACCGGAGGCAAATTTAGTTTTCTAGGATCCTGGCCTTTTTTCTCATTCCAGGAGCAAAACCGTTTCCATTTTGCGGAGTAGGCCTTTCTAGTAGATGGCCTTCTAGCCTCCAGAATGACATCCTGCACCTCTTTGGGGAGTAGGATCTGTTGTGGTGTTAAGGAATTTTCCATGCAGCGAGATTGAGTGTTTTCAGCTGACTGTGTGCTGAGTCAGAAGAGGAGGCATTAGAGCTCAGGAGGAGTTACCAGTGCTGTCTTGGCCAGTCTGGAGCAATCAGTATCATCGTCGGTCTGTCTGCTCTTGCTTTCAAGAGCACAGAAGAGGCAGAGGTGGGAAGCTTACACTGTCCATGCTGTCCAACTGAATGAAAGGCGCCCACTCTCCAGGTCTTTGGATGGAAGGTCCTAATTGATGATTCCTGTGGTAGACTGTCTGCCAGCATGTTTTCCAAACCAAGTACTGTGCTTGAAGTTTGATTTGCCATTCCAGAGCCAAGTTCCAAAGTGTCTATGAATGTGTTCCTCCTTGTTTGTTTATGTGCCACATTACTGTGGTGTTGTCTGTTCTTATCAGTAATTGTCCTGGATGCAGGAGGTCCTTGAATGCTGTAATTGCATTTATCACTGCTAGCATTTCTTTTGATTGATGTGAAGGTGCTTGACTGCAACTGTCTGTCATGTGCACCCCCAGGCGGCGTCTGTTGTGATGACTTGATTTGCTTGAGGCTTGCAGAATGGACCATAGAAATTCCTTTTGCAAACATGGAATTATTGGTATTATTGTGTTAAGACCATAGGTTTTTTAGGTACCATTGAAGTTTCCTAATATGCAACTTTGCACATGGGATTAAAAGAATGCAAGATGCCATGAAGTCCAGAGCCTGCAGGATTTTCCTTGCAGTAAGCCTGGTACAATTTGCTAGTATTTTGAAGTATTGAGTTAGTTGCCCCTGTTTTTCTGGCATAAGGTAGGCCATCTGGGTGTTTGTGTCCAAGTTGGCACCCAGGAAAGTTATTTTCTGAGATGGTGTTAGCCTGGATTTCTCTTTGTTGATTGTGTATCTCAGAGAATTCAAAAAACGTGTGCATAAGCCAGATGTTCCAGAAGTTTGTGCTTGCTGTCCGCTTGGATCAGGCAGTCGTCCAAATAAGGGTAAATTTGTATCCCTTGAAGTCTGCAGACTGATGCCAGGCATTTCGTGAATATATACTGGGCGCAGTAGATAAGCCAAAGGGCAATGCAGAGAATTGATAGTGGATTGAACCTGCAAGCAGCTTTGTCTGATTGGGACATGCAGGTATGCCTCCTTGAGGTCCAATGTTACCAGCCAAAACCCCTTGCCCAGCATGGGAAGAAGCTGCTGTAATGTGAGCATCTTGAATTTAGTAGAAATGTATTTAGGATGGATAAGTCAAAAAAAATGGGTCAGTCGGTTCCTTTCCTTGGTACCAGAAATAGTCTGGAATAAAATCATGCCCATGAGTTTTGAAATTTGTATTTGTGCCTCTGCCCTTTGATTGTGTGGCAGGTTTGGCATGCCTCTCATTTTGGAAGAGTGTGAAAATGAAATCTGTAGCCTCTGTTTATAATGTCCAGGATCCATTTGTCTGTTGTGATAATATGCCAATTTCTTGTAAATAATGCCAGCTCTCCTCCCAAGGGAGCTGCCAGCTGAGACTTGCTTGGCATGAAAAGGAGGAAGTCATTGGGTTTGTTTTCTGTATTGTTGTGCACTGTCTTCCACCTCTTGGTGCTGGAGTTTGCCATTGTCTGCCTCTATATGATCCTTGAGATTGTCCTCTGCGTCTGTATCTACCTCTTTGGGGCTTGTCTGTGGCTGGAAAGGACCAGTTTTTAGAAGGCCAATTTCTGCTAAAACGAGGTGGTTGTACCTGTAGAAAAGCCTTGACAGTTTGCATAGATTTAGCTTTTCTTCCATTAGCATCTCCTCAGCATTAGTACCAAATAGTACATCCTTTTGTAAAGGAGCATCTAGTAGTTTAGCTTTAGTATGATCAGGCAAGCTTTGTTCCCTAAGCTAGGCATGTCTATGAATGACTGATCCTGTAACAGCAGCTCTACTTGAGGCCTCTAAGGCATCATAGCCACATTGTAAGGTGTGTTTACCCACTTGTTCTGCACTATGCATCATATCCTGCAATTCCTTCAAGTCTGGTTGTTCAGGTTGAGACATTTTATTTCTTAATTGAGATAACAGAAACTGCTGGTATTTAAGCATATGGAACTGACAATTTAAGGCCCTCATGGCTAGGGTGGCAGAGGTGTATACCTTTTTTCCCCACCTTTCTAAGGATCTAGATTCTCTTCGAAGGTAGTGGATTCTTGGCAGTAGAGGCCTTCATTCCCCTTGAGAAATGGTTTCAGGGTCAGCATTATGGCTTTTGAAAAGAAATTGGTGAGAGTTAGGAACTCTGTAGTACCTATCAGGTTTGACTGGGGCAGGAGGCAGGTACACATCATCAAGTATGTCCAAGACAGGAGGTATAGCCAGAGGTCTGTGTTGAGGTAACAAAGAAATTCCCTAAGCCTTTCTTGGAATCAGAAAAGTCTTGGCCTTCCCAATGGAAGTGCTCCCTCAAGGTGTGCAAGGTTTCAAAAGATAAATCCTCTGGGGAGATACAGAAGGAATGGACTGTTCTGCATCCGAATCTTCATAAGGGGAGTATGAGTGCTCCTCTACATCAGAATGTTCTGAGAAAATGGAGCCCGGTTCAGAAGAGGGAGAATCTTCCTCCACTCTGGGTCTCTTGTCTGGAGGGTTGGGAACCCCTGATAAGAGTAATTAAATCCTCAGCCATTTTAAGCATCTGCTTTTTAGGCATGGGGCCTGGGGATGGGCCCTGAGCAACAGGCCTCTTGGGATGCATGGCTGATTTAGACTTAGTAAAGGCCTTAATGGAAAAGGAAGATGAGGGCCTAAAGACACCCTGGGTGGAAGTGGACCTGTCCACATTAGGAGACTCAACACTCACAGTGGCTTCGGTGGTTGTAGTCTGAGTAAGGGCAGAGGCACCGGTCTCGGGTACAGAAGACACCGCCAAAGAAGTGTCGCCGGTAGTCAGGGACTGCAAAGGTGTCTCGCTGAGAACTGGACGGTTTTGGCGTCCTTGTCCGGACAAACGGTAGTCAGAGTCTCCAACGACATTTTATAATCAAAGGCTTAATAATGCATTTATTGAAAGTAGCCGAGACGTCATGGTCTGGGCCTAAACAAGGTATGCAGAGGAAATGGAAATCGCGGTATTTGCTTCCCACAAGAAATACAATTGTTAACTTTGTCTGACATCGGTCTGAGGCAAGAAAAGTTTCAACGGGTACTTAGCTTTAAAGATTTCCAATTTTAATTCAGGAGCTGGCCGGGCACTTGCGAACTGCTTCTGCTTCGCACCGCGAGGCAAAAGACTGAAGAATATGGCATTGGCTGTGTCTTATATACCCGTCGAGCACTGGCCGTCAGGAAAGAAAGCGACAATGACCGACGCCGGACCTAGACTTTGGAATTCGGCCGACCGAGGACCCGCCTGACGGCAGAGAACCCATATGTTATTACTGCAGCTATATGCATGATGAACATCTATTTAGAGGGACTGACAAAGGTTAAAGTATTGCAGAATAAAGGGGATCTGACAGAACCAGTGGCACAATTGCACAGTGCTAAAGAGAAAATGAGTGAGTATCTGGGTAATATGCAAGAGTTTAAAAATACTGCTAATAAATCAACTTGAGACTGGAAAAAGGAGATTTTGCAATTAGGGCTACAGAGAATAGGCAAGAGGGGGCTGGAATTTACTGGAGAAAACTAGCAAAGGAACCAAGGTACTGACAATCAATTAACTAGACAGAGAAAGGTAATACAATGGGAAGTGGCCAAGAAGACATTTGGACTGTAGGCTAGAGACTACCTTCCCTATCAGAGATTGATATCACAATACAGGCAAAGAGAAAGGGATAGGGGAATCCTAAGTGAAAGACCTGCTCTGATAGAGTTTTTAGAGGAGTCTAGAAAGTACAGTTGTGTACACTTATCATAAATGTAGATGTTCTAGAGTATTCACTGTTGCAGTCATCACCTGTGGGTTATCCCTGCTGTGGTAGCCCTTGGCGAGCCCGAATACCAGAGCCAATGTTTTTTTTTTTTGTGTCAGCTGCAGTTGCCTGTAGTCTGAAGTCAGGTCGTCAGTGCTATAAAGCAAGGCAGCCAACGTCATTTTTTCTAGCCCTAACCCATCAGAAGCACAAGGAAATAAGGTAAAGTGGTCCTGGTGGCTAAAAGCCACTGTGGAAGGTTATGTCCCCCTAGGGAAAGAGGATATAAGGGGGATGGAGGTAGGGAAACCAGGACTGCAACAATGAATATACTCTAACATCTACATTTATGCTAAGTGTACACAACTGTACTATGTTGTTTGTGTTTCACTGTTGCAGTCATCATCTGTGGGAGGATTCCCAAAGCTGAGGAGAGGGGTGGAAGTATAGGTTAGAGCCCTAGGCAAGGGTCAGCAAGTCCTGCCCTAGACTTAGAAAAATGAGGTAGGTGGTTATGCTTTGTAAAGGTATGGACAGAGGTCCAGGTGGCAGCTTCCAAGATGTCCCTGATGGGGACTCCTCTGAGGAAGGCTGTGGAAGTGGAGACTGCCCTAGTGGAATGGGTACGACTAGACTTGGGGGGGTTTCCATGTAGTCTGTAGCAGAAATGGATACAGTGTGATATCCATTTGGAAATAGTTTGCTTGGAAAAGGGCTTCCCTCTGCCCCAGGGCAAAGCTGACAAGCAGCTAGTCTATTTCTCTGAAGGGTTTAGTACAGTCCAGATAGTATCAGAGTTGTTTGTGCACGTCTAGCGAGTGCAGAATTCTTTCCCCCTTGTTTTGAGGGGTGGCAAAGAAGGTGGGTAGGTATATGGCCTAGTTGAGGGTCACAACAGATACCACCTTGGGCATAAAGGAGGAGTTAGTCCTCATGGAGACCCTTGTCTGCAAGGAAAATGATGAAGGGCTCAACAGTCATGAGTGCCGGAAGTTCTGAAACCGTTCTGGCTGAGGTGATTGCTAGTAGGAAGGCAGTCTTCCAGGAGAGGTATTTCAATTCTGTTAAAGCAGCAGGTTTAAAAGGAGGTAAGGTTAGTTTTTCTAAAACATAATTCAGGCCCCAGGCTAGTGTGGGAAGCCTTCTGGGAGGTCTGATATTAGAAGCCCCTCTGAGGAATTGTTTAATCAAAGGATGAGAGAAGAGGGGTAGGTTTGAATCGTAATGGGCTGAAATGGCTGAGGTATGGATTTTATTACAAGAGAAGGAGAGGCTACTTTTGAGTAACTTGACTAGGTAATCCAAGATAAGAGGGATGGAAGGATGTGAGGTACTGGCCTCTCTGGACTGGCTCCAGGAGCAGAATCTTTTCCATTTCCCTGCGTAAGATTTTCTGGTGCTGGGCCTTCTGGCCTCTGTGATAACGTCTAGGACCTGTTTGCTTAACAGGGACTCCTCGTTAGCTTTTAAAGTATAAGCCATGCTGAAAGATTGAGAGTCTGCAAGTCTGGGTCATTATCTCCTCCCCACCTGGGTCAAGAGGTCTGAGATCAGGGGAAGCTGCTCGGGGGGCTGTAAAGTCAGGCTGCGCAGTAAAGGGTACCAATGCTGTTTCGGCCAATCTGGAGCAATGAGGATGGCCTTTGGTCTCTCCTCCCTTATTTTGATCAGTACCTTGGAAATAAGAGGCAGAGGAGGGAATGCGTACACAAAGAGGGAGTTCCAGGGGAAGGTCAAGGCTCCACCTTCCACACTAGGAGGGGATACTCCCTGGTACAGAACATTTGCAGCTGGTGGCTGAGGTGCGAAGCAAAGAGATCCATCTCTGGAGTCACTCATTCCTGAGGGATTTGCAGAAAGATTACCCTGTGGAGCTGCCATTCATGAGGGTCCAGTAAGTGTCTGCTTAGGTGGTCTGCCAGGGTATTGTTGACCCTGGTAGGTATTGGGCAATTAGATGTAGACCCATGGAGGCGGCTGTCAGCCAGATGTTCATGGCTGGCCTGCACAGAGGGTAAGATTGGGTCCTCCCCTGTTTGTTGATATACCACATTACTGTGGTGTTGTCTGTTTTTAGAGAGAGAACCCCTAGCCTGAGATGGGGTTTGAAGGATGTCAGAGCCTTTTGCACTGGCATAACTTCTTTCTGATTGATGCATAAGGGAAGGTGCTGGGCATCCCAAACACCTTAGGTGCACCTGCCTGCTAGGTGAGCGCCCCAAGCAATGTCCGAGGAGTCAGTGGTGATGGTCTGGCCAGTAGGGCAGAGGATGAAGGGGAAGACCCTTGTTCTTGGCACAGGCCTCTCCCCACCAGAGAAACTCGGCCTTTATACATGGGATCAGAGGGAGAGAGGTCTCTAGAGACTGAGTATTGACACCAAAGGTTCTTTAGATACCACTGAAGTTTCCTCATGTGAAGCCTGGCCACAGCGATTAGAAGGATGCAAGACACCATGTACCCCAAGGCTTGCAGGAACTTCCTCGCAGTAAGGTGACTTCTGGAAGACAGCTGGGTAAAGTAGAGAGGCAGGAAGCTCTGCTTTTCTGGGGATAGGGAGGCCATTTGGGATGCTGTATCTAGCAGATCATTTTCTTGGGAGCTCTGCTAGATACAGCATTTGGGATGCTGTATCTAGCACAGCTCCCAAGAAAATGATCTTCCTGGTGGGATTTTGCTTTAATTTCTTCTAGTTGATGGTGAACCCTAGGGAAGTTAAGAGGGATTTGACAAAGAGACGGTCCTGGAGCAGCTTTTCTTTGCTCTCTGACTGAATGAATGAGGCAGTTGTCCAGGTAAGGGTAAATCTGTACATTTCTCTTTCTAAAAAACGCTATGGCCAGGGCTAAGCATTATGTGAATACTCTGGGTGCAGTAGATAAGCCAAAGAGCACAGCAGAGAACTGAAAAGTTGTGATTCTGCTCTGAAGCGCAGGAATTTCCTGCAGGATTCCTTTATGGGGATGTAGAGGTAGGCATCTTTTAGGTCTAGGGTCACTAGCCAGGCATTTTTGTCAGCATAGGCAGCAGCTGCTGCAAAGTCAACATTTTGAATCTGGGGACCACCAGGGAGGTGCTCAGAATGGTAGATCCAGGACGGGGACACCAACTGCCCTCTTTTCTGGGGACAAGGAATAGTATGGAATAAAAGCCTTTGCCTGTTTGTTCTGCGGGGACAGGTTCTACTGCCCCCTGGGAAATGAGAGTTTGGACCTGTTTCAATGCCTCTGCCCAGTGATTTGGAAGTAAGTATGGGTACCCTCTTGGAATTGGGAGTTCGCTGAAGGGGAAATTTGTATCCCTGAAAAATTATCTTTAAGACCCAATTAGACCTTAGTTACAGAAAGCCAATTTTCTTTGAAGAGGGAGAGCCTTCCTTCTAGCTTTTGTTGAGTGAAGGAAGGACAGAGGGGGAGTCATTGGGTGTTTTTGCCATAGAAAGATGGCTAAGAACTCCCTGCCTTTGGGGCGGAAGTGGTCTACTGTTTGTTTCTCTGCTGGCCCTGGGATAGGGGCCTGGATTGGTCTGTCCCTGAGGTGTTTACCTTGGCCCTGTCTGCTAAGTACAGGGAAGGACCAGTGCTTAGAGGGAAAATTCCTGCTGATTCTGAGAGGTTGAACCTGAAAGAAATCTTTTACTGTTTACATACATTTTGCTTTGTCTTCCAACTTTTTAAGCACCTCTTCTGCTTTTACTCCAAACAAGTGGTCCTTATCCAGGGGTGCATCAATAACTTTAGACTTGACATTATCAGAGAGAGGTTGTTCCTTCAGGCATGCATGTCTCTTAATGACAGATCCCGACACTGCTACCCTGCTAGAGGCTTCTAGGACGTCATATCCACAGTGTAATGAATGTTTGGGCACTTGACAAGCAGAGTGCAGTAAATCTGCTAATTCTTTTGAATTGGCACAGTCAGGAAAGGTAGAAATCTTTCGTTTTAATAGTTCTAAACTGTGTTGTTGACATTTTAACATATGGAACTGACAGTTGAGTGCTCTGCTAGCTAAGGTTGCAGAGGTGTATACTTTTTTACCCCATCTGTCCAGAGCTCTGGAATCCTTGTCAGAAGGAATATGATTCTTGGCAGAACTAGTCTTAACTCCTTTAGGTCCCTGTGCAATGACCTCTGGGTCTGCAGTAGATTTCTGTACAGGTATTTGTGAGAATCCGGTGTTCTGTAATATCTGTCAGGTTTACTCGGAGCAGGTGGGAGGGCATCAGGGGCCAAGCTGGATTCATGGAAAACGTCATCCATTACTTCTAAAATAGGGGGGTTGGCCAGGGGCCTGTGTTGGAGCAGGTCCAGAAACTCTCCAAGTCTTTTCTTAGACTGGGGGGAAGTCCTGAGATTGCCATTGGAAATGTTCCCGGAGGGTGTGAAGGATTTCCCCAAAGGAAAAGTCCTCGGGAGTGGAGGCAGAAGGGATGGATTCCTCTGCATCTGAATCCTCATAAGCAGTCAGTAATTGCTGTTCCTCTTCAAAATCTGAATAGTCAGATTCCTCAAAATCCTGTTCTGTCACAATTTCTGGAGAAGGGTGCCTTTTCCTTTTAGAAGTTGTGGCTTGACTACCCCAGATAAGGGAGATGATATCCTACACCATTTTAAGCACTTGTGCTTGGGGTAGTGGAGCAGGAGCAAGCTGGTGGCTAGAAGTAGATTTTCTAGGAGTGGCTTGGCTTCTAGGCCTGAGAGACTCCGTCGGTTTTTGTCTAGATTCAGTAGTGCAAAAGGCCTCTTCGGAAGCCGATGCTTGCATCATGGCTCCGGACTCAACCGAGGCAGCCAAAGGCTCGGAAGATGAAGAAGATTTATGCGGCATACTGGACTCCGAAAGGGTCTTGGTAGAGGCCTGCATAGATACTGAATCGGGCATCAGGGGCTGCGAAAGCACCTCACTGAATTCCGGAGAACTGATGACCTGCTAAGCGGTAGAGTCGTCAGAAGGCTTAGCCTTGTGTGGTCTTTCTCTACCTTTATCTCCACGTTTTTTTGGAATGTCCACGGATTGCTGGCTGAAGGACGCCATATGGGAATGTGAAGACAGAACATGAAAATAGCTGTCTACAATAAGAGCTTTACGGTAAATGCTTCTCGCATTAAAGAGGGCACAGAACTGGCAATGAGGGATGTCGTGGTCTGGGCCTAAACAAGTAACGCAGTAAGAATGGAAATCTCAGTTTGGGATCTGCTTCCACAGGTGAGACAATTGTTAACTTTTTTTGACATCAGTTAGTGCGAGAAAAAAGGGTCCACAATGGGGTTTTTAAGCTTTAAACATTTTCAGCTGAAATTCAAACTCTGGTAGTGACCGACCAGCACTTGCGCGAACTGC
Organism: Protopterus annectens; assembly: GCF_019279795.1. Lineage (NCBI taxonomy): Eukaryota > Metazoa > Chordata > Ceratodontiformes > Protopteridae > Protopterus > Protopterus annectens. The sequence goes on from NC_056749.1 coordinate 391,060,258, forward strand.
TTCTGCTCCACAGCACGAAAGACTGATGTAATGACGTCGGCTGCCTTGCTTTATGACACTGACAGTCTGACATCAGACTACAGGAGACTGCAGCAGATGCCAAAAAAAAAAAAAAACAACTCTGGTATACGGGCTGGCCGAGGACTACCACAACAGGAATAACCCACAGCAGATGACTGCAACAGTGAAACACAAAGAACATCAGAAGCTACCATTAAAAAAGGGATAATTAATAAGGCATATAAAACAATGCACAATAACTACTGGCATCAGAGAAGGTTAGAAAAGATTGGGAAGAGACTATATAAGCAATTTATGAGGAAACAAAGTTAAGACACATGCATGGCCCCAAATATGCAATAAAATATAGAAGATTTAGGAATTTTGCTTGGAAGTGTTTGCACAGGTATTTTTATACCTCACGGAGACTCTAAATGATTTTTCCTCAGCTAGATGCCAAATGCTGGAGGTGTGTTGGGGAAGAAAGTGGTAAGTGGGAACATATGTTTTGGGAGTGTAATGAGTTGGCATTCTTGAAAAATTCCCTACACAGTACTCTCTTAGAAATATTGGGTGAGCAAATGGGTGTAACTAAGGAATTTACTTTTTGAGCTGGGATAGATGATCTGAATTGCAAAGACATACTATGGCCTTAAGTTCAATTCCTGTGGTTGCCACAAAAGCAATTATTAGAAAAATGAAATCAAGGTCTAAACCAACTGCATTTGAATTAGTGAATATGGTTAACAAGAGATAAAAGAACTAAAAGTGGGATATTTAAAGAAGGGTAGGAGCAAATTACATAGGTAAAAAATGTGGGAACAATACACACACACAGAATAATGTTCTGCAGGAGAAGTGAGATTTAAAGGAAGACAAGAATTGATCAATTTATGTAATGTTGGACTGATAATTGTATAACAGTATATATGTGATTTACAACATTTAACTGTGAACTTTTTAACATTGTTTTCTTTAGTTTACTATGAAAAGGGCGATCGGACTTCATTCAAATTCTGCAAGTCTGAATGCCCAATTCGACATTTGGAAATAATGAAAAAAATGTTAAAATTCACAACAGTGAATACACACTAGCATTCACTGTGGTGAATTTCAACATTCTGAATGCATATTGCACTATAGTGGGGGATCGGAAAATGTACCCCTTTCCCTCACTGTAGTGTGATCTTGGAGTTTGTACATATAAGTAGCAAGGGGTAGGGGATCAGGTTGCCCCCCTTCAAAAATGTTCTTTGCTGTTGACCGGAAGTGTGGTATTTTTGGTAAAGTCGACATTTCTGAGATGTCGACTTTTCCGAAATACCTCCTGTCTTTTTTGTTCGTTGATTTCTGATATTCGTGGTTCAGAAATCTGACCACTCGCACAATGTTTGTGCAAGATTTAGATAGTAAACCATTTTCTTTTATATTATAAATGTGTGTTTGCCTGTGTCTTAATTGATAATTCAATAAACATGTTAAAAGTCAGTCAAGTACATCTTGAAATAGCTCATAAGATTACTGATATTTATTACTTCCTGCTCTCTGTTTTGGAAAAAAGCTATCAGATACATTTCTGAATAGCTAATATGCGTTTCTGCCTTTTTCCTACAAAAGCATCTTTTCCACTTAAATTTTAAAAGAAAATACCTTAGTAGCTAATGGGGCAGTTGATGTGGTCTTGCTTGCACCACTTTTTTCCCATAATGATCTGATGCTCCCATACGTCCAGTGAGATGCAGCATATACATTTTGTCCAGTAACCTATAATACAGAAAATGGATAATAAAGAAGGTAGGCTGGTAAAGAATTAATGTGTTTTTCATTCCTTTATTATTTTACTTTAAACTACTCCAGCATACGATTGCAAAGTATTAGACACAAAGTTGATTTTAAGGAGTTTCATGAAAACAGAACACAGACAAAATCATATGTTGCCCACAGAAAAAGTGACCCAGTCATGTGGTTGAACACATCTGCATGTAAGCAGGCAAAAAGCAAAGTCTACTACTTGCACTGTGCTGTGACATTTCTCCCACAACCCTCTTATCTAGTTACCTAATGCCTCAACGTCGCACTTCCCTTTCTCAACATTTCCACTGCATGCACTATGACTAAATAAGGGTTTACCACTCTCTCAGTGAGGAATAATCTATACTACCATTTTAAAACTCTCCTCCATAGGCTTAGATGTTCAAAACTCATCTTGAAAGAATCGGATCTCAAATCACATACCTACAAATTGGAGATTCAGAATCTTTTAAATATTTAGTACCTGTTAAAGATGCATTATGTCATCACTGTTAGTTACTGCAAAGCCCAGTCTGATACCATCAGCATAGGTTAAACAAAAAAATACTGCTATGAAATCTGTCACATGAATATTAAATACCATGGACAAAGAGCAGAACCCATGTGGTACCCTCTGGCTATGTACTGATGGCCCTTTTATTCAATGCACAATTTATGGTGAGTCGGCTACCAGTTAGTTAGGGAACCCTATACTGCAAAGTTTATTAACAGCATACGATTAATATAGTTCAAGGCATTGAAAACTGATATCACTGCAATGTACAATTTTTTTTCAAAAGTGAATATGATGTCATAAGCAAGTAGGATGTTACTGCACAAAAACAGATTACAACTTGCAACAATCTATTCTTCATAAGGACATATCGGAAGGTATAACATATTTTTACATTTGTTAACCGGTATAGTCTGCCTAAACTCAACAGAGCCCATTTTCAGTAGAGTACCTGGGGAAAAGCCCCACAATATACAGTGAATCCACCCATCCACAAACCTTTTTTACCATTTCTGCACATGGGATTGGGGTGGCACATCAACAGGAGCAATCATCTACACCCAATGTTACTAAATTGATATCAATAACAGAAATTTTGGAAAAAGGTACAAATGTACACACATCCTTCAAAGATGTGCGGTAAGGAAAATGTACATTTATCCAAGCAAATATACTTCAGAAAATGCAACATAAAAAGTTAAAGCTGAGAGAGAGATAATTACATTATTTAGTTGGTTAATAAGAGAAACAAAAGTTATGTACTTACCATAATGCTAGATCTGTGCAGTCTTTTGTCCGTCTCAACCTGGGGGGGTTTACTGGATCTGGATGGACTATTTGGTACACCAAAAAAGGATCCAGATCAGCAGCAGAATAATAGAACTGAGGCAAAACGTGATCAGCATAGAAAGCACAGCAGTCTGAGCCTTCAGATTTAGCTACCCTTTTGTCAAGGGAGAGGTGCATTTGTGCTCCTCCTATTTTTTTAGCTTTGCTCTGAGCTCTAGGAGTCTTATCTCTCTCTGTGTCTTGTTTTTTCTATCTTTATCACCCTTCTTCTTACTCAACTTTTTTTGTGAAAGATGGGGGTGGTGGACTGCAGAACAGTTAGAATGAAGCATAGTAAACCCTTCAAAATCAACTTCACTCTTCTGTCAGCAAGGGAGTTCAGCCCGAAGGCCGAGCACTCTTGGCAATCCACTTTGAGGTGAGCAGCACCTAAAAAATTCACACGAATCATGTGCATCTTGGGGAGGGGGGGTTCTGCTTATGCCCACAACCTATGCACTTTTTAAATCCTGAAGCAAAAGGTGCTTCAACCAAAGTATTAGTTTTAAGGGTGTGCACACTTATGCAACCAGCTTACTGTACATTTTTTTTTCAAATAGAAGCTTTATTGGTTTTGCTTTAAGACACAACACAATACAAAGACAATTGCAGTTTACAACAATACATTAATACAGAAGAAATCATTCAAATAATAATAACTATCTACAATATATACAATAGTGCTGCCAGGGGATAATTCAAATCCTGAGGATAATCGTAATAAAGGGAAGGAAAGCAAGTATGCAGGTGGTAAGGTATTATGGCCACTCAAAGTGTATCAGCCTCTACTAAGTAAATAGATCAACCCTGTCCGTTTATCTTGTGCCTCAGAGGTGAGGGGAATTTAAAATTCATAGTGGCATTTAGGTGAGGAGAGGAAGGAGCATGGGAAGGAGGAGCATCAGGTAATCGTGTGTCATCTAGTATATCGATATTTAGTTATCAGCCAGAAGTTCAAATATGACCTCCCAAAATTTTGGAAGTATATGTGTTTACGCGCATTTGTAATTATGAGCTTTTGAGAAGTAATGTATTTAACAGCCAGATTTCTGAACCCACTCCAAGACATTTTAGAGCAATCTAGCCAGTTTTTGGAGATATAAAATTTAACTTGTAGGCAAAGTGTTATTACGATATGAAACCTTAGTTTTGAAAATTGAAGGTTACTAATGTGTAATAAAGCCATCTCCCATGAGAGAGTTGATTTGTGGTAGCCCATCTTTTCAAGTCTCACCTTTAGAGAGCACCAAATACTGTGAGAGTAGCGGCAGAACCAGATTATATGCAAGATATCAACATGGGGGAAAGAGCAGCAGGGGCAGGCAGGAGATATATTAAGATCAAAGTTGTTTAAATGAGTGGGAGTGTAGTAGAGGTTATTGTTAATCATGAATTGTGTATAAATGAGCTTTTTGAAAGGGGAAAATAGGAGGGTAGAATTAAAGGCTGAAACTTTTTGTTCATCTAATAAGATAGTCCCTTGTTGATCCCAGTAGTTCGCATATACCAACCTATCTTGAAACCTGATTGTATCTATAAGTTTACGACAGCGTGACAGCATATTCTTATTGCTTGATAAGATCTGGATCAGATTAGATACCTGTATGAAGTCATGATCTGGAATAGTGAGGTCTTGAATTAGAGATGCAATAAACTCTCTGATTTGACGAAGAATTATAATGCATTTTTTAGATACTTTTACGGTGTCTCTTAATTCTAGTGTTGAAAGAGCTTTATGTCTGTGAGTGTCTCATAAAGAGTAATCTTTTATTAAAAGAAAGTTGCCAAGGTTGAGCATGTTATTGTTTAGCTTGATATTAGGGTTTAGATAAATGGGTTGGAATATACATATCCCACCTCCACCCCCAGCACAAAAGACCACAGTGAAAAACTTCTCAAAAGCAGACTTCACTCTTCTTAAGACTGAGATGGTATCCTTTAAGTCCACTGTGCCAGTGGATACCACATCCCACAATGCCGAATCCTTCACAAATGCTTTCTATGGACATCTCCAAGAATGCATGGATCATGCAATCCCAAACAAATCCAAGTCCCTCTCCACCAAAGGTAAGCGTCCTGTCTGGTGGACCTCAGCCATAAACAAATTGTATAACAAAAGAAGGAAGCTACTGCACGTCAGAGCAAAATCTCATGAAGGGATGACATCTCTGATCAACATTAGCAGAAAACTACGTTCTCTCATAAAAACATCCAAGGCCAACTTTGAGAGAAAAATCGCTAAGGACACTAAAGATAACCACAAAGCCTTCTTCAGCTACGTTAGAAACCTGGGCGGAAACCCTCAGATATGCTCAGAGATGGTTTACAACAATAAAAAATACACTGAACCCGCAGATATTGCCAACATTCTGGCTGACAGGTTCAGTGCAAATTTCTCCCTTCCTTCACCCCCAAAAGAAGAAATACTTATCCCAGCTGAATGTAATCTCCTTGTCATCTCAGATGTCCACGTGAGAACCGCCCTAAACAAAGCAAAAAACACAGCATCAATAGGACCTGACGGTATCCCGGGTTGCGTGTTACGTGAACTCCAAGAGGAGCTAAACCCACACATAAAAATGCTATTTAATCTTAGCCTTACTTCGGGATATGTACCTGAACACTGGCGTACAGCAACAGTGGTCCCACTCCACAAGGGGGTGCCTCTACAGACCCTGGAAACTACGCCCCATAAGCTTAACCAGCCTGGTCTGCAAAGCTATGGAAAGAATCATTATGGAACTCAAACAGAGACATAGGGGACCTACAGACACTTGACCCCACCCAGTTCGGCTTTGTAAAGGGCAGATCCTGCCTTTTAAACCTGGTTGACTTTTTCGAAACAGTCACTAGAGTCATTGACGAGGGCAAAGCAGTCCATACAGCATACCTGGACTTGGCTAAGGCCTTCGACACAATACCCCACTCAGGCATCATAGATAAGCTCAACAGCTTAAATGTAAACCCTTATGTCACTAGATGGGTTGCAAACTGGCTAAAGGACAGAACCCATAAAGTTA
>NC_056749.1:391066910-391084341 GCF_019279795.1 Protopterus annectens
CAACAACATATCATGGGACTGCTTAAACAGAAAATTATGTTAATTTCTGACTGTGTGGAAAATAAAGATTTACAGGATCTATTACATTCAGCTAAACAAGTTGGAAAACGTACTTTGCTATGTGGTTTTGATTCTTTGGAGGCCTCTTCCCGGGCTGTTGTAACTGGGTCTGTGCTAAGAAGGCATGCTTGGCTCAAAGAGCAAACTCTGCCTGATCATGTTGAAGCAAAATTGTTGGATGCTCCTTTACAACAGGACCATCTCTTTGGTAATGAGGCTGAAGAAGTTTTAAAAAAGATGGAAGATAAAGCTAAATCTATGCAAACTGTGAAAGATTTCTTACAAGTGCAACCTCCAAGATTTAGTAGGCACTGGCCTACTAAGAACTGGTCCTTTCCAGTTCCTTCGAGAGCCACTCAAGTCAAACCCATTCATTCCAAAGGCTCCAGGTTTCAGTCACAAGGGACTTTTAGAACAAAACAATGGGGTGCCTCCTACTCCAAATCTGGAAACAACAAGACACCTCCCTATGGTAAGCAGTCTCAATGACTTCCCTTTACACTTACTAAGCACTTAGCATTTAGCCACCCCTTTGGGGGGAAAACTGGCACTTCATGCAAGAAACTGGCAACTTATAACTCAGGACAAATGGGTTTTAAATATAGCATCCCAGTGATACAGATTTCCACACATTGCCAATCCCAAACGGATGGCCAGACCTGCCTCCAAATCGGTGGGCAGAGGCACAGAAACAAGTACTATCCCTCATGAACATGGGGGCTATTCAACCAGTACCCGAAGAGGAAAAGGGACAAGGTTTCTATTCAAGACTTTTCCTGGTACCCAGAAAAGACAAATCATGGCATCCAATTCTGGACTTATCTACTCTAAACACATTTCTGGACATTCCAGAATTCAAGATGCTGACTCAACAGTTACTTCCTATGCTAGGCAAAGCTGCCTGGTTGGTAACTCTAGACTTGAGGCTTACCTGCATATCCCAATCAGGGAATCTTGCAGAAGATACCTCCTTTTCAAAGCAGGCTACTTGCATTCTTCTAAAACATCTGTCATTTGTAAAAAGGGTTCTAACTTGTCTAGGGTACACTATAAACGAAAAGAAATCACAACTGGTACCCTCTCAAAAAAATACATTCCTGGGTGCAAGCTTGAATACAACTGCCCAGATGGCTTACCTTACGCCAGAAAAGCAAATTCATTTGGTAACTTACTTCAAACAGGTGGCCACAAAAACCCTGCTATCTGCAAGACAAATTCTGCAAGCCTTGGGGTTCATGGCCTCCTACATTCTTCTAATTCCATATGCAAGACTGCATATGAGGAAACTTCAGTGGTGCTTAAAAAGTTTATGGAGTCAACATTGTCACAGCCTGGAAACAAAGATTTCTATCGTACCTTGCCTGCAACTAGAGTTCCTATGGTGGGCAGAGGCCTGCCACCAAAACAAGGGACTGCCATTCACTCCACCCCCTGCCGCCCAAACCCTTACTACAGATGCGTCAGACTATGCTTGGGGGGCTCATCTGGCAGTGAAGTGCATTCAGGGCAAATGGAGCCCAAATCAAATGCCTCTTCATCAAAAAGAAATGCTAGCTGTACAGAATGCACTGACAGCCTTCAAGAACTACCTTCATCCAGGACAATTAATGATAAAGACAGACAACACCACAGTTATGTGGTATATAAACAAGCAGGGGGGTACACACTCCTACCTCCTTGGCAGACTAGCCATGGCATTGTGGAACATGGCCTTGACCTATCAAATACAACTACAAGCTCAATTCCTGCCAGGAAAGCTGAATACTCTGGCAGATGAACTAAGCAGAAATCTCATAGAGCCACACGAATGGAAACTGGAACCATGGATTTTCAACATGTTGACACGCAAACGGGGGAGTCCAGACATAGATCTTTTTGCCTCACCCCAGAACTATCAGTTGGACAAATTCTGCACAAGAACTCATCACAAAAAAATGAAAGTGGATGTTTTATCATTCATTTGGAAAAACCTGCAACGGTGAATACACACGAACATCTACATTTATGGTAAGTGTACACAACTGTACTTTTTTTGTATGAAAAGAAAATTTTGTTTTGCACCTTTAGACATTATCTTGAAGTTTGCCTCATGCTGACTGGAGAAAAAGTGATCACACCAGATCAATAAAATACATATTTACTATTTTTTGCACTGTGAAGGCCTCACACACAGCCATTTGTCAGCTTATAGGAGCCAGCAACGTCCTTGACATGGTCTGTACTAATCTTAGTCTGTGCTTCCAGTTATGATGTAATGCTACCTCTCCCCTTGAGTGATCACATGATTTCTGCCAAAACCATTAAATGCACACTGCAACAGTAGTCTATTGTGTGGTCATAAAATTATAAATGATTTCCAGTCAGCCAAGAATCAGTTGGCTAAATGAAAGTAAAATAAAGGCTTGGTCATTTTGTCTGCATTTTCTTCATGTCGCCTTTCTTGTAAACATGTCTGCATAATTTTGAGTGCAGTATACACTAGCTTTGTAATGCAATTAAAAATGATTTAAAAAATGAGGTTATATAAACTTAGGAAGCTAGTGTTAACATTAAAAGAAGTGATAGCTTAGACAATGACATGTGAATTCCCTCAGTACCAAGGATATAAGAGGTTCTGACTTACGGCCTTCTGAATTGAAAAGGGTAGTCACTAGACCTGTTTATAAGAGCAAGGGGGAAAACCCTTGGGTAAGCAGAAAACATTGACTAATCATTTTCTGATATTTGAAGACTCGCATTTGATGTAATTTTGGAGGTATTGCTTAATGAAGTACATGTCTTAGGGTACAGTGGATATAAAAAGTGTACACACCCATATTAAAATGGCAGGTTTTTGTGATTTAAAAAATTGAGACCACAGTAAATCATTTCAAAACATTTCCCACCTTTAATGTGACATATAAACCTGTACAATTCAATTGAAAAACAAACAAATCTGTTAGGGGAAAAAAATATAAAAAATAACGTGCAATAAGCTAGAACACAACAAAAAGTATGAAGTGCTCCTCGCAGTCTCATCCTGACATATGCGGCCGCGATTACAATGCTCGTCATGGATGCCCTCCTCTCCTCACATTCTACTAGTTTCCCAGTTTCCTGTTTCGAGACTCTCAAGTGTTAGGGTTCCAACGTATCTCTGTCAAAGGCTGTAATGAGGTGAGAAATCTTGTTGGGATCTCAAGCACAGTGTCTTCAACTCACAAGCCAGGGTAATGCCTTAACTGTTGTATCTTTATCTGATTGATACTTGAAAAGAGCATTTGCAATACAGTAAGCTCGCAGGGCGACTCACTTCTGTAATAAACCCAGTGCAATTAAATCCAGCCACCAGTGCGAGAATAAAAGGTAACTAAAGGTATCCCGTAAGAGATGTTAACCGCTGCTCTGCTTAAACTAATACACAGCTATGGTATCTCATGCCTCCAGTTGCTCCGACATAACTAGCTGGGTCTCTTGTAGATGTCTCAAGTAAATCATACCCCTCTCTGCACCTCTAGACTTACATCGCCAAGACAGAGACTGTCAGGAGAGGTGCAAATAATGGAAATTGAGCAAAGGAAGCATTAGGATACGACTTGCTACTGATTACGGGCTCGGATTTGAGCTCACCTGATTTAGTGTAACGATTTGTATGAGCTGATCTTAACTTATAAAATATTCTTGGAGAGGTGAGTGTGGAAAAGCTTACTTGCCAGTTCTCTGGCACATTCTGAATTAGGATCAGGAGGCTTGTGCCTTGCATGTATAGGGCAATCGGGGAAAACTGCTCCGGTGCTCTAATAGCCTAGCAGTTTGTATGTTCTGCTTTCTTGTGCTTCTTCAACCCATTTCTATGGCGCTTGATGGAAAGCCAACACCCTTTGTGTTTCTGTGTAACAAATTAAGTGACTTTGCTGACCATTTGGTGACTTTAGGTTTTGACACCTCTCCCAATTTCCAAGTTGCTGCACAGAATAAATCTAGACAGATCGAGAAAATGGGCTCTGAAATTGTTTAGCTAGAGCTCTCCCAAAAGCTGCAGTATTTGTCTCTGTATGATTAAAATCATTGTCTGACGTATGGTAAACTTTTTTAACTGGTCAACACAGGGTAATGTTATACTGTTTGGTTAGCTCTTAACCATTTCTTTCTTGAAGTTGTCTCCCTTTCTGTCCTTAACCATTTTTCTTCTTTCTCTCCCTGCTCTTCTATCTCTTCCTGTTCATAAAATCAGGTTTTTGTATAAAGTACCAGGAAATATACCTGACTATTGGGCTTCCTTTAAAGCAGTGACACCAATGTATTATTGCCGGTGCTACATAATTCTGCTCCATAGAGAACTGTATTTGGGAGAAAACATATTACTCCTTACTTCATACTTGACACAATTCTCTTTGCGAGGTCAGGTTTGTGATAAGTTAACTTATACGTATTGATTGAAAGTATATATAAAAATAAATAACATATTGGGTGCTGGATTGTAAAGCATTCTAATCTTTACCAAGCATAAACAAATAGGCAAGTTCAATGACCTAATAAATATATTAGTCTTAAGTGCGTGATATGATGATACACATATGCTCTGTTGTTTATTTTAATCTGTTTTACTACATTCATATAATCTGCTTAACATTGTTTGTAGCTAAGTGTTGAAATATCTCTCTTTCTTTGAACCTGTTTGCAGTGGTTTTGTTTACTTCATCTTCTATATCCTATTTAAAGGATGGAATTTGTCCTGTCTACTTCTGTAATGTACAGTTTATCTAATTATTATAATCTCAGTGTTGCATAGAGTTTGTTACTACCTTAGTTTGGCAAAACCGTCACTCTAGAGCTTGTTGGATATGTTAGTAGGATACCTGATGATGATGTTTGGAATTAGGTTAATATTGTACATAGTATATAAAGAGTTTTTTTTTGTGATAGCTAATCTCAGTATTGTTCCAAGAATATGCTTACTTGTTAATTTTTTTTCTCTCTCTCATCTGTAGAGGATTTGTGGGTAGGCACAGGGGTAAGTTTGAGAGAGTTTAGTGCTGCATTATCATTAGTAAAGTATGGGTACACAGGTGCTAAAATTATCTTAAGTCTCATAATAGACCCCAGCTTCTTCTGGTTACCTCAGATTCACATTTAACTCAAATTGTGGTCTATATAAAAAATAGATATGGTGTGGAAAATATCTTCATGGAATGTTAGAGGACCCCAAGACAAGAATAAAAGAAACTTGTTAATGCACCTCCTCTTAAAATCAGATTTGGACATTTGTTTTATTCAAGATACTCACATGGTTGAAGGGGACTGGGGTAACGAAAAACATAGGAAATGGGTTAAGGATATTATTCCAGCAGGAAATAGCTCTAACTCTAAAGGGGTAGCTATTATCATCAAAAACTCATTTACATCCACTATTTTAGATAAGGATTCAGACCACGAAGGTAGGTGGAGTTATTTTACATATTCAACCCCATTACTCCCCAAACCAATATTAGTCCTTAATCTATATGGACCATGCTCAGGCAACATGACTTTATTTTGAAAATCTGCAACTTCTTACTTAAATTTCTGAATTTTTATTACATACTGGGGGGGGGGTGACTGGAGTGCTGTAATTGACCCTAGCCCTGACCGCTCTAGCAGATCTAAGTCATACAACACACAAGCCTCACTTGCTTTGATGGATTTAATCTTGGACTTTGGACTGATGGACCCTGTTTCTTTTGGGGATAACATTCATAACAAAAACAATTATACATATTATTCTAGCCGATATAACTCCTGGTCCCGTATAGATTTCTTTCTAATCTCTGACATATTAACAAACTGGCAAATAAAATACTCGCTGACCCAAGATTTCTTTCAGACCACTCAAAAGATTTCTGTATTAATAAATCTTACGCATCCCCCCCCTGTAATCCCTACGGCCTATAACTGGTCTTTAACAATTTGTTACATAATTCTTCAGTTACCAACAAAATTACACTAACTCTAAAAGAGTTCAATACTGACCCTCACAACGCAGGCATTCCATACGACATCCAATGGGCTGCATGCAAAACTGCGATCAGAGGTTTTTTTATACAAAAAATCCACTTATTTAAAAAAGTTAAGGAAAGGGAAAGAAAATCAATTGATATCTGAGATCAGAGATTTGGATGACAGGCTCCAAATCAACCACTCTCTAGCCTTGGAAAAGGAAATGATAGACAAACAAAAGGAATTATTTCATCTACACCATTCCAATTACTCCCTGCAAGAACTTCGATTTATAACAAAGTACTCCAAATAGATACAAACCCCTTCCAAAGTATTAGGCATACTAATCGAGAATAAACAGAGATCACCCAGGATTAACCTGATTTATTACCAGGACACACTTCACAAAGTGGACTCGCAAGTTATCCAACTATTTCATCAACTCTATTCAGGTATTTATGCAAGCAACAATCAAGAAATCCCAATCCCAGAGATAAAAGATTATCTTAACATACTTTCCCAAAACTTAATGAAGAACAGAAAAAGATCCTACTCGCCCCTTTTAGCCTATAAGAATTCGTAAATAGCATTGATAATCTTAAGCTAGGGAAAGCTCCAGGTCCAGATGGCTATTCTCCTGACTTCTATAAAACCTTTAAAGAGGTACTAGCTCCTATCTTACTCAATCTATTCAACTGTATCTCAATCAACGGTATATCGGACCTTTACCTCAACCATTCAAAGACCATATTGCTCCCCAAAAACAACTTGGATAAATCGAATGTGAACAACTACAGGCTAATCTCTCTAATGAATGTTGACATCAAAATTCTTTCCTCCTTGCTAGCTGAAAGAATTAAAAAAGTAATCACTTCCTTTATTTCCAAAGAGCAAGCAGGTTTTATGTCTCAGACATACCTGAGAGACAATACACTGACACTCGAATCTATGATTGGCCTTACCAAAAATGATAAAAGCCCTAGATACGCAATGATTCTGGATGCTTCCAAGGCTTCCGATAGGGTCAACTGGAGTTTTCTGTTCACAGTATTGTCTTACTTTGAATATCCCCTCTAGCTTTATCAATATAATCAAAATTCTGTACAACAGTTCATACACGAGTATACATATAAATAAGAAAACTTCAAAGCCAATAAAAATTTCAAATGGTACCAGACAAGGGTGCCCCCTCTCGCCTATTCTTTTTAATCTGTATCTTAAACCCTTATTTCTTTCCATTAAACAATCAACTTACCACTCAATACCTAAAATACTACACACAAATATAAGTCTGACCGCGTTTGCCGATGACCTGAACATTTATTTTGAACTGACTATAAAAAATATTGGCTACTATAAACACATTTGCCCATATCTCTGACTATAAAATCAGTTTTAATAAATCATACACATTCCCGAGCAAACCAGCAGCTCATAAAAAAAAAATCGCTTTCCAGTCTCACCATTTAACGTGCCTTATTGTTGTAAATACATAGGGGTAGGTTATGGCCATTCTTTCTCTTCTACAGTATTCTCTAACTTTTCCAAATTATGGTCAACACTACCCGAAGACCTAAACAGGTGGCAGCAGCTGAAACTGCCCTTACGATCTAAAACCTCTATTATTAAAATGAACTTCCTCCCAAAGCTTCTTTATCACCTTTACACACCCCTCTCCTTCATTCCTAACTCATTCCTCATTAAAATTCACAAAGCCTTTTTAAAATTTATCTGGCATCCAAAATCGGTTAGTGTATCATATCAGAGACTTATTCTCCCAAAATCTAAAGGAGGTCTTGGCATGTCAGACCTTCATCTTTACTATAGTATTTTGCAAGCCAACAGATTAATTTGTTTTGTTAATTATCTCCCGTCTAATCATACATGGACTCCCCCTTGTGTAAAAATATGGTATAATCATATTCTGGAAAATACCTTAAATCCCAAAGTGCTCCCCTTCTTAGACCCAGTAACTCTCAGGAAACTAAAAATACACCACGCCCTAAAATATAAAATTAAATCCTTCCAAGAGATTTTTAAATCCCTGAAGCTAGATAAAGCTCTCTTCCTATTCCATAGTTTCATAGTATAGTACTAGGCTATCTGCCCTGGGGCATTTGTAAGCCTAGCCATAGTGATGTGGCATTTGCTACCCCATGAAATGGTACAAAAATGTACAGAATAAATTTAGAATACTGTGTCTAGTAGTGACACAATGAAGGTCCCTTTATATAATAGAATTAGTTTACTGTGCCCCTGTCTAGCAGTGACACAGATGTGACCCCTGGGAGAAACTTACGATCTCCCATCCACTCATCAAGATTTCTCTTGAAGAGCGTCAGTGAGGGGCTCTGCCTAATACGAACTGGGATCTTGTTCCAAAGCATGGGAAGCCTCTGGGTTATGAATCTATCCCTCCAGCATGTCCTATTCATACTTGTGCCGAGGTTTAAGTCTTTAGCTCTCGTGGTCCTGATGGACTTGGATTTTTTGAGGTGGAGCATGACCATCAGATCCTGATTGGACATGGCCTTGTACGTCAGGCAGAGATCACCTCTGAGCAGGCGGTATGATACTGAATAGAGCTGAAGTTTCTTTAGTTTGGCAGAATAAGACATATGTTGGAGACCCTTGATCCTCTTGGTGAGGTACTTTTGTGGTCTCTCCAGCTGTTGCAAATGCCGGGTGAGGTACATACCAAATGGGGCATTGTACTCAATCATGGGTCTGATGAGGGAGGAATATAGGGGTACAGTGACATCCTTGGATCTGGTTGTGAATCCCTTCATGATGAGGTGTGCAAGGTAGAATGTTTTTCTAACCACTTTGGCAACGTGGGTATCAAATGAGAGGTCGCTGTTGATTTGGGTCCCCAGGTCTCTGATTACTTTTTCAGTACTCAGTGGGTTGCTGTCTATGTGATAATTTGTGGGTACTTTGTTTTTCCCAAAGGGGATGACTATACATTTTTTGGCATTTAGTTTAAGGCCGTGACTCCAGCACCAGTTGTCCGTTTCAGTGAGGCCTTTTTGTAGGATGTGTGTGTGCTGGTGTATCGATTATGGCGCCTAGTTTGCAGTCATCTGCGAACTTTGTCAGCCACAGCCCTCCCGTGTTTGCTTTAACATCTGAGAAATAAATGCCGAACAAGAGGGTTCCCAGGACAGATCCCTGTGGGACACCACTTGTGACTGGCTTTGAGTCTGACATTGCTCCAGCGATTTTAACTTTATGGGTTCTGTCCTTTAGCCAGTTTGCAATCCATCTAGTAACATAAGGGTTTATATTTAAGCTGTTGAGCTTATCTATGATGCCTGAGTGAGGTATTGTGTCGAAGGCCTTAGCCAAGTCCAGGTATGCTGTATGGACTGCTTTATCCTCGTCAATGGCTCTAGTGACTGTTTCGAAAAAGTCAACCAGGTTTAAAAGGCAGGATCTGCCATTTACAAAGCCGAACTGGGTGGGGTCAAGTGTCTGTAGGTCCCCTATGTCTCTGTTTATGAGTTCCATAATGATTCTTTCCATAGCTTTGCAGACCAGGCTGGTTAAGCTTATGGGGCGGTAGTTTCCAGGGTCTGTAGAGGCACCCCCCTTGTGGAGTGGGACCACTGTTGCTGTACGCCAGTGTTCAGGTACATATCCCGAAGTAAGGCTAAGGTTAAATAGCATTTTTATGTGTGGGTTTAGCTCCTCTTGAAGTTCATGTAACACGCAACCCGGGATACCGTCAGGTCCCATTGATGCTGTGTTTTTTGCTTTGTTTAGGGCGGTTCTCACTTGGACATCTGCGATGACAGGGAGATTACATTCAGCTGGGATAAGTATTTCTTCTTTTGGGGGTGAAGGAAGGGAGAAATTTGCATTGAACCTGTCAGCCAGAATGTTTGCAATATCTGTGGGTTCAGTGTATTTTTTATTGTTGTGAGCCAACTCTGAGCATATCTGAGGGTTTCCGCCCAGGTTTCTAACATAGCTGAAGAAGGCTTTGTGGTTATCTTTAGTGTCCTTAGCGATTTTTCTCTCAAAGTTGCCCTTGGATGTTTTTATGAGAGAACGTAGTTTTCTGCTAATGTTGATCAGAGATGTCATCCCTTCATGGGATTTTGCTCTGACGTGCAGTAGCTTCCTTCTTTTGTTATACAATTTGTTTATGGCTGAGGTCCACCAGACAGGACGCTTACCTTTGGTGGAGAGGGACTTGGATTTGTTTGGGATTGCATGATCCATGCATTCTTGGAGATGTCCATAGAAAGCATTTGTGAAGGATTCGACATTGTGGGATGTGGTATCCACTGGCACAGTGGGCTTAAAGGATACCATCTCAGTCTTAAGAAGAGTGAAGTCTGCTTTTGAGAAGTTTTTCACTGTGGTCTTTTGTGCTGGGGGTGGAGGGTGGGATATGTATATTCCAACCCATTTATCTAAACCTCAATATCAAGCTAAACAATAACATGCTCAACCTTGGCAACTTTCTTTTAATAAAAGATTACTCTTTATGAGACATTCACAGACATAAAGCTCTTTCAACACTAGAATTGAGACACCATAAAAGTATCTAAAAAATGCATTATAATTCTGCGTCAAATAAGAGAGTTTATTGCATCTCTAATTCAAGACCTCACTATTCCAGATCATGACTTCATACAGGTATCTAATCTGATCATACAGGTATCTAATCTGATCCAGATCTTATCAAGCAATAAGAATATGCTGTCACGCTGTCGTAAACTCATAGATACAATCAGGTTTCAAGATAGGTTGGTATATGCGAAATACTGGGATCAACAAGGGACTATCTTATTAGATGAACAAAAAGTTTCAGCTATTAATTCTATCCTCCTATTTTCCCCTTTCAAAAAGCTCATTTATATACAATTCATGATTAACAATAACCTCTACTACACTCCCACTCATTTAAACAACTTTGATCTTAATATATCTCCTGCCTGCCCCTGCTGCTCTTTCCCCCATGTTGATATCTTGCATATAATCTGGTTCTGCCGCTACTCTCACAGTATTTGGTGCTCTCTAAAGGTGAGACTTGAAAAGATGGGCTACCACAAATCAACTCTCTCATGGGAGATGGCTTTATTATACATTACTAACCTTAAATTTTCAAAACTAAGGTTTCATATCGTAATAACACTTTGCCTACAAGTTAAATTTTATATCTCCAAAAACTGGCTAGATTGCTCTAAAATGTCTTGGAGTGGGTTCAGAAATCTGGCTGTTAAATACATTACTTCTCAAAAGCTCATAATTACAAATGCGCGTAAACACATATACTTCCAAAATTTTGGGAGGTCATATTTGAACTTCTGGCTGATAACTAAATATCGATATACTAGATGACACATGATTACCTGATGCTCCTCCTTCCCATGCTCCTTCCTCTCTTCACCTGAATGCCACTACGAATCTTAAATTCCCCTCACCTCTGAGGCACAGGATAAATGGACAGGGTTGATCTATTTACTTAGTAGAGGCTGATACACTTTGAGTGGTCATAATACCTTACCACCTGCATACTTGCTTTCCTTCCCTTTATTACAATTATCCTCAGGATTTGAATTATCCCCTGGCAGCACTATTGTATATATTGTAGATAGTTATTATTATTTGAATGATCTCTTCTGTATTAATGTATTGATGTTCTTCATCTCACATTGCTACAGTCCTTACATATGGGTAGTCCGCTGTCCTCGGTCGGCCCGAATACCAAAGTATTAGGCTGACGTCGGTCAAGGCGCTAAAAACTGACATCCGGTCGCCTGGGTACAAAACGCATGACCGACGTCATATCCTCAGTCTTTTTTGCCGCATGGTCCGATGCAGAAGCAGCGTTGCAGGTGCCGTTCGGCGTTCTGAAATTTTTCGAGTTCGGAGTTTCAGACCGAATCCAAGTTGGCTAAGTACCCGTTGCTAGAATATTTTGTTTTTTTCTTGCCTCAGTGTATTACCGGATGTCAGAAAAAGTGAATAATTGTATTTCTTGTGGGAAACCGATACCGCATAGGGATTATCATTCTTTGTGCATTCCTTGTTTGGGGCCTGAGCACGACGTAGTCGGGTGTCGCATTTGTGTTAGGTTTAATAAGCGCACTATAAAGCGAAGGTTGTATTGTGCTAGGTTGGTCTTTGGTAGCGGTGCAATTATAATATGCCGTTGGATACTCCGACGCCCGCTTCCACGAAGAAGCGCAAAGACAAAGCGGTTAAACCCAGGCAAGATGAGTCATCCGTTCCGGATGCCGGTTCTTTAGAGGCTTCAGTAGAACCGGTGGTTCCTATGGAGGCTTCTCTGGAGTCTCAAGGGGAGGCTTTGATTTTGCAGGATGTGGCCTCTCACGAGGCAGGTCAGGCTGAAGGGGCTTCTCAGGTTTCTGTTCTCCCCTCCCTTCCCAGGGTGGTTAGACCCTCTCCTTCTGTTTCCAAGGCTTCTTCCAGAGGCAGGCCAGGTTTAGCTTCTGTTGGTGTCAGTTCTAGTTCAGCAGGGTCTGTGCCTAAGAAGCACATGCTTAAAATGGCAGAAGATTTGATTACTCTGATTAGAGGTTCTTTGCCCCCTCCTGATAAGAGGCCTAGGGTGGAGCCAGAGTTGGAAAGTTTTGAGCAGGCTTGGATGTTTCAGAGTCTTGACTGAAGACTTGCAGGAGTACACCTCCTTACTCTGATTCTGATGCAGAAGATTCCACTCCTTCTGCTTCTCCTCCAGAGGATTTTTCTTTTTCAGAGACTCTTCATTCTATGAGGGAGCGTTTTAAGTGGGAAGGTCAGGACTTCTCTGATTCACGGAAAAGGCTTAGGGAATTTTTGTTTTTACCTCAACATAGACCCTTAGCTATACCCCCTGTTCTGGATGTTGTGCAAGATGTATTTTCAGAGGCTTCACTTAATCCTGATTCTCTGCCTCCTGCTCCTGTTAAACCGGATAGGTATTACAGGGTGCCTGAGGCTCATAAATATCTCTATAAGATTCCTAGGGCGGACCCAGAAACTATTAGTCAGGGACCTAAGGGTGTCAAGGCCTCTGTTGTAAAGAATCCGGTTCCTCTAGATAAAGAGGCCAGAGCTTTGGATAGATGGGGAAAGAAGGTCTATACATCTTCTACCTTAGCAATGAGGGCTTTGAATTGCCAGTTTCATATGTTGAAATATCAAAATTTTCTTCTTTCGCAATTGAAATCTAAGGTGGATGCTCTGGCAGAAGGACTTGACTGTAAAGAATTACAAGATTTGGTGCATGTCTCTGAACAGGTGGGTAAGCATTCTTTGCAGTGTGGTTTTGATGCTTTGCAGGCTTCTTCTAGGGTGGCTGCCACTGGTTCAGTTCTTCGCAGGCACGCCTGTAAGGATCAGAATTTTTCTGACCATGTTAAGACAAGGATTTTGGATGCTCCTTTGCAGTCTGAAGTGTTGTTTGGCCCACCTGTGGAGTCAGTCTTGAAGAAATTGGAAGACAAGGCTAAGTCTATGCAGACTGCTAAAGATTTTTTGCAAGTTCAGCCTCCAAAGTTTAGTAGAAATTGGCCTGCTAAGGGGTGGACGTATCCTTCTTCTGATTCTCAGTCTAGGGGTAGATCTAGACGTGGTAGGGGCAGAGCTCAGAGTTCCTTCAGACCTAGAACATGGAGTTCTACCTGCACAGTCTTCGAGTGAGGGCAGGGGCCAGTCCTTTCGTAAACAGGCCCAATGACCTACCTTTTCAGCTGCCAGATTCTTCTTGCCTGGCAGCATCTTTGGGAGGACGGTTGGCACTCTTCAAGGAAAATTGGATTTTAATTACCCAAGACAAATGGGTATTGGATATCATACACCAAGGTTACAAGTTTTATTTCCATACCTTACCTCCTTTCAAAGGCATGCCAGACGTTCCTCCTCAGCAAAGACTAGAGGCTCACAAACAGATTTCTCTACTACTTCAAATAGGAGCTATACAACCGGTCCCTCTGCCAGAAGTGGGCCTAGGATTTTATTCTCGCCTGTTTCTAGTACCAAAGAAAGGGAACACGTGGAGACCAATTTTGGATTTATCTATCTTCAACACATATCTGGACATTCCCAAGTTCAAAATGTTGATGTTACAACAGCTTTTACCTCTGCTAGGCAAAGATCACTGGATTGTGACTCTGGATCTCAAGGAGGCTTACCTTCATGTTCCTATCAGGCCCAGTTGCAGGAAGTATCTGCGTTTTCGGGCTGGGATTTTTCATTATCAGTTCTCTGCATTGCCCTTTGGCTTATCTACTGCACCCAGAGTGTTCACAAAGGTTCTGGCTCCAGTGGTAGCTTTCTTCAGGCTAAGAGGAATACAAATCTATCCTTATTTGGACGATTGCCTGATTCTGGCTCAAGGAAAGGAAGAACTTCTTCATCATTTACAGTATGTGATGGCCGTGTTAAGATGCCTAGGGTATTCTGTGAACGAAATAAAGTCCAGTCTAGTACCCTCTCAGGACATGTGCTTTCTGGGTGTGAGACTGAATACAGCATCCCAGATGGCCTTTTTGACCCCGGACAAACAAAAGAATCTTTCTCTTTACTTCCATCAATTGTCACGTCAGTCCAGGCTGACTGCAAGGACAGTCCTTCAAGCCTTGGGGTTCATGGCATCTTGTATTCTGGTACTTCCCAATGCCAAACTGCATATGAGGAAGCTGCAATGGTATCTCAAAATGTATGGGCCTTAACACTGCCAAGATATGGACACTGTCATTCAGATAATACCTTGCATTCAAAAGGAATTTTTGTGGTGGGCTCAGGAATGTCACCTAAACAAGGGACTCTCTATGACCCGACCAGAGGCGAGTCAGATTCTAACGACAGATGCCTCAGACAAAGCTTGGGGAGCTCATCTAAATGGAGAATGGGTACAAGACACGTGGCCTGCCAGACTTCAACATTTACATATCAACTTGAAGGAGATGTTAGCAGTCCAATTTGCATTGATAGCTTTCAAGGATTTACTTCTTCCAGGGCAGGTGTTGATTCAAACAGACAACACAACTGTCATGTGGTACATCAACAAGCAAGGGACACATTCTACACCCTCTATGCAGACAAGCAATGATTTTGTGGGAGACTGCTCTCAGTTTACAGCTAAATCTTCAGGCAAGGTTTCTGCCAGGAACACAGAACTCCTTAGCAGATGTGTTGAGCAGACAAATTATGGATCCCCACGAGTGGAAATTGGATCTCATGTATTTCAAAAATTGACAGTGTTATGGGGAA
The DNA here is from genome assembly GCF_019279795.1 of Protopterus annectens. Classification (NCBI taxonomy): domain Eukaryota; kingdom Metazoa; phylum Chordata; order Ceratodontiformes; family Protopteridae; genus Protopterus; species Protopterus annectens. The sequence goes on from NC_056749.1 coordinate 391,082,157, forward strand.
CTCCAGACATAGATCTGGTCGCTTCTCACTAAATTACCAGCTGCCAAAGTTTTGCACAAAACGTTTTCATCCCACAGCTTGGAAAGTGGATGCTCTCTCATTCAATTGGAGCAATCTTCACGTGTATGCCTTTCCACCACTGCCTCTCCTCCCAAAGGTACTCCTGAAGGTCAGACACGACATGCCAACCATAATTTTATTAGCTCCCGTTTGGCCTCGGCAGCTCTGGTACCCATTACTGAGAAGTCTGGTGCGGAGCCTCCATGGCCTTTGCCTTCGATTCCACACCTGCTGTCTCAGGAGAACAGTCATTTACTCAATGTCAAACTTCACTCTCTGCATCTAACAGCCTGGCATATTCTGTTTTAAACCCTGGAGGGTCTCAGCTTCCACAACAAGTTTTAAATGTTATTTTGGAGGCCAGAAGGCCTAGTACAAGGAAAGTTTACATAGATAAATGGAGAGATTTTTAATTTGGAGTACAGCAAAGGACCTTGATGTTTCTAAACTAATTTAAGTGTTGCTCTTCAATACCCTACTGAGTTATTGGACAAAGGTTTGTCCTTCTCCTCTATAAAGGTTCATGCTGCAGCAATTTCTGCTCACTATGACTGTGACCCACCATTATTTTCTCATCCTTTGTTTAAGCAATTCTTAGAGGCAAAGAATATAAGACCCCCACGAGCTCCTACTCCTGCTTGGGATCTCAATTTTGTGTTGGAGAAACTCACTCTACAACCTTTTGAGCCTGCAGCGACTGCCGAGTTGAAATATTTATCATGGAAGACTGCTTTTCTGTTGGCCATTACCTGTAGAAGGGTTTCTGAATTACAGGCCCTTATGGCGGTTGAGCCTTTCTTAATTTTCTCCACAGCGATGGGTGTCTTTGCGCATTAACCCTTCCTTTATGCCTAAAGTGGTTTCTAGTGGCTTTAAACCAAACTATTCATTTGCCTACTTTTTATGCAAACCCCCAAAATAAAGGGGAGAAGATTTTGCACACTTTGGATATACACAGACAGTTGCGATATTATTTGAGCAGAACTAAAGGGTTCAGGCAGTCTCAGCAGTTGTTTGTTTCATTTGCTTTGGGTTCTCAGGGCAAACCTGTGTCAAAACAAACTATTTCTAAGTGGATTGGTTTTTGTATTGCATTTTGTTATTCCCATCATGGTAAGGAGATTCCAGCTGGGATTAGGCCTCATTCCACTAGGGCTACTGCCACTTCTACAGCTTTTTAAGGAAATTGGCTACTAAAGATATTTTGGAGGCAGCTACTTGAGTTCAGAAAGCATACTTTCTCTAAGCATTACCACCTTCCACTTTACTCTAAATCTAGGGGCTGGGTTTGCCACTGCACGTCTTTACAGAGGACATTTTGGCAGCTCCTAATGCTTTTTATAGTTTTGCCATCCCTCCCTTACCTCTTGCTTTGGGATTCTTCCCCACCCATATGTAAGGTGACTGCAGCAATGTGGAGATGAAGAAATATAGTACAGTTTTGTACCCACCATAAATGTAGATGTTCAAGATCCATACATTACGTTGCAGTCCACCCCACCCTCCCTCCTTCCCTCTGTGAGTTAGGAGGTGGTTGTGCATGGTTTGGGTTGTAAATTTTGTAAATATGGTTAGTGCAGGGTGGTTGGTTGTTTTTTGCTGTTTTTTGGCTTTGGCCTCTTCTTTTTGGGCCTTCTGACATCTGGGCAAGAAAAAAGACTGAGGATATGACGTCGGTCATGCGCTTTTGTACCCTGACGCCCTGATGTCAGTTTCTTCCAAGCCGCCTTGACCCGACAGCCAGCCCATTACTTTGGTATTCGGGCCGACCGAGGACAGTTTTTGATCACCTGCTATATGGGCAAGGACTGCAGCAATGTGGATCTTTGAACATCTACATTTATGGTAGGTACAAAACTGTACTTTGTAAACTGCAATTGTCTTTGTATTGTGTTATGTCTTAAAGCAAAACCAATAAAGCTTCTATTTGAAAAAAAAATGTACAGTAAGCTGGTTGCATAAGGCACACCCTTAAACTAATACTTTGCTGAAGCACCTTGCTTCAGGATTTAAAAGTGCATAAGCCAGGGCATAAGCAGCACCCCCCAAGATGCACATGATTCGTGAATTTTGTGTGCTGCTCACCTCAAAAAGTGGATTGAAGTCTGTTCTGGCCTGTGAAGAA